>NC_051162.1:122391779-122661487 GCF_013339745.2 Dermacentor silvarum | reverse complement strand
AAACAGGTGGATCCCAGGGACCCACAGGATGCACTTCAAGAAGGGGTGGATTGTGCAGAAAACTACCTCAAGGCTTGCGGGCTTGCCGTGCGCGCTGGAAAAATCAGAGCTTCTCATACTAAAAGCGAGAACCAAAGCAAGACCACCAAAAGGTGAAATCTCCGAACCAGCACTCTGTATTAATGGAGTGCACATTCCTAAAGTAGAGTCTCTCAGAATCCTCAGCCTACATGTGCACAAGGACGGATCGGGTGCCGCCACCCTACCCAAACTGCAGAAACCATCACGCAATAGCACATTTGGTACGACGGGTAGCAAACAGAAGATACGGCTTCAAAGAACATGATGCAGTCAGAATCATCCAAGCCCTCGTCATCAGCAGAATCGCCTACGGCACCCCTTTCCTATACCTAAAGAAAGCAAAAGAAAAAAAAAACTGAACATCCTCATCCGAAAGGCCTTCAAGATTGCACTGGGATCTCTGAATGCTCCTCCACACAGCGACTACTCCGCTTAGGCCTCCAGAACACCTGGGTGGAACTAGTCGAAGCACACAAAGTTACCAACTCGAACGTCCTAAACTTACTGCAACAGGAAGGGTAACACTAAGAAGATTAGGATACACTGAAATCTATGCAACTACGCGACGAGAAAAGGATAATCCCAGAGACAATCCGACAGTACATCTCTGTAGCCCCCATTCCAAGAAGTTTGCATCCAACCCACCATGAAGGAAGAAGAAAAGCCAGAATAGAGACTCTCCGAAAAACATTGGCCGAAATCCGGACACACGTAACACTGATGCAGCGAATATACAAGAACTCCGGCCCATGCAATCAGTGTCGTCGACAGCAAGGGCAAAGAGAGAAAGCCACCTATAGCATCTTAACAAAAGAAATAGATACAGCAAAAGAAACAGCAATAGCATTGGCAATCTCAACCTGTGGGGAGGGAGCAATCATACTTACAGACTCACAAGCAGCTTGCCGGAATTTTCAGAAAGGGAGAATTCTAGGCAAGCCCTACAATCCTCACAGAAACGGCAAAGAAGAACCCACCAGAAACATACTTAATTTGGACTCCGGGGCATGAGTGCGTTCTGGGGAATGAGGAAGTCGACGCCTCCGCCCGAGCTCACGTTCACCGGGCTTTCTCAGAGGACGCGCCAAAGAGAACGAATGAAGTCCCGAAAAAAGTACAGCGACATTCTGCAACACTACAGGCTATAGACAGAAGAACTTACCCGCGACCTCACCCCATCCTAACTAGGGAAGAGGCAGTAATCCTCAGGAAACTGCAAACCAACAGCTACGTCCACGGTACTCTACTTTCACCGAATCTCACCTACCCAGCATTCATACTGCTGCATGTACTGTGATTTGCGAGACACCCTATACCATAAGGTATGGGGATGTGTCGGGAAACCTGGCAACATAGACACTCACATACTAACTGAAGAGCAGTGGGAGGGCAAGTTACAAGACCCGGACCTGAAGAGACAGCGAAGCCTCATCGAGCGGGCACGGGAGACGGCCATGGCCCGCGGCTACCTGAAGTTAGGAGGCCGCCCACCTCTGGCGCAGACTGCGCTTGCTCTGAATAAAAGTTTATTCTCTCTCTCTCAGTGCATCGCTATTACATATATGCTATATGTCAATTATAATGAACCCTGACACAGTGAACTATACTTTGTCTAGAACACGCAAAAACTTATTTACCGGTAATATTCCAAAATTATTCGCTTATGGCGAGCTGTACATTTGAGATAACGGACACCAACCACCTACAGATTACGCCACTTATGGTAACTAGGCGAGACGGTAACTAAATTTGGCGAAATTGTAGTCACCTTAACCATAATTTTGCCTTCGCGGAGTCTTAGAGATTTTCATGGATATAGCAAACAAATTTACCTGGCAATAGCCCTCAAGCGACTTTGACTACGTTCAATGCCTCCATATTTTGTACCCAGGGGTGCACACGCATACTGCCTAAGATTCAGTAGTCATTAGTCAGCCATCTGGGTAGCATGACACCTGCTTTTTCGGACAAAGAATAATCTTGAGACGGACTGCTTCAGAAAATTGGGGGTTCTTTCTATGTTCACATTCCAACGGTTTACTCGACGCTGCAGGAAGTAACTTAAAGCTACAGCTTTAAAAAATTGAGGAAGATGCCTAAGAACAACCAAACATAAAAAAGACCAAATTCTGAAATCCTATTAACATTTCGCTAAATGTAGAATGCGTCGGTCTGCGAGCTGGCGACATTATCCCTGAAAATGTTGCCAACAATGGACATGCGCTATAAACGAACCCACTGTGCCTTTTTTTTTTCACCTATGCTTCTTAGCAGCGTTATTATTTTATTTTTTTTTGCTTCGGCCATGCGGCTAAGCATGCTTGGCAGCATGTTAGGAAGTAATCAGGCAAGGTGCTATATGTCGTATGACGCGCAGAGAGCTAAATCTAATAATGTTGCTCTGCTACTTTTGTTCTGTTCATTTATACCAAGGTCATCATAAAAGTTCATTACATCGGTGTTTTCCTATATTTGATCGTACCGGACATAACAGCGCACGGACCAGTTAGTTATAAACGGGTTTGACTGTATTTATCAATAGTGGGTAAACAAGGGAAGCCCCAGAATAGACCTCGACGCTTCACCAACAGGACTTGTCATCGTCCGGACAAGTGATTTGCTCAAATGTCGGCTTCAGCCAGAAGCATTGCCTACTGTCAATCAATCAATCAATCAATCAATATAACAATAAAAATCATCAAAATTTTATTGCCAACATGAGTACTGGGGGACACCTTGGCAAAAAGCGGCCAAAAGGTAGTATAATACATAAATTTGGTACGCTTTAGGCGTCTCAATAGGTGGACTTTTCAGAATTGCGATATCGTTATTTATTACCCAGTTTTTTTATTTATTGATATGACGTTATAGGAGATATTGGCGCCTTTAGGTAGCACCAGCTACCTAAAGGCGGACCTCTTCGTCGCTTAGCGGAGAGAAATATTGTCTCAAAATTTGTAACAAAATGCCACACAAAAACATCACAAAATACAGTCACTCAGCAATATCAATACGTACCGTACATGAGTCCAGGAACCGACAGCGGGTCAACATGTGAACAGTTGCATAAGTCAACGCATTGCAGAGTTCAAAATTTGGTAATCTCAGAATGGTGAGTGAAACCAGCCGGTTCGCTGGCATTAAAAGTTCACTGGTTCGATTTAAATCTCGTCTTTTCCCGCCACAGCGCTGACACTGTGGCAGCTAAGCCGGAACTCTTACTTACTTTAATGAATGCACGTGGAACTCCAATTAGGAGCGAGGACAGCTCGGAACGCCATGGACATCGGTGTTCGTCCTCCATCAATGCGAACTGCGACAAAAAGTTTGGCAAGGGTATAGAAGTGCGAAACATCAGTCTCCACTTTGGCAACTACTTCCCTCTAAAGCTAAACTATAGCTCCCTTATACCTGTGTCACACGGGCATATTTGGAAGGCCTTCCAGTCAACGGCCTTCGAAACGCCACAACTCTATCGACTCAAAGGAGTTGTCGCGCTGCTACACGGCACATTTGAAAGGCCGTTGAGTGGTTCAGGCGTTTCTCGCAAAATTGTGTGGCGCTGCGGATCTTTATTTTCGTTTTCTTGCCACCAAAAAGTTAAACAACATTAAAACCACTTAAAAGCACTATAATTTCTTTTATGTTTGTTTATATGACGAAATGGCGGAGATATGACGGCAGCCGGCAGCACATGGAGTAGAGGGAGAGTCTACTAGACAACATGGAGAAAGGGATGAACACAAGCACGTCGCTGTTGTCGAGAGTATGTACAGTTTGCACATGTCAAGTGGTAAAAATACTTCATTGAATAATTAATAACACTCATATATAGTATTTTTAGAGTATTTTGGTTCGATTTGTTCTTTCTAATCATGAGTACGAGCACACTGTGAACGAGAGGGTATGTTCGCGCTGTTTCCGCTTCTGTAGCTCAAAGGCCATCGAGATTTCGATAGAGTTGTGGAGTGCTCCGTTGACTCGATAGACAATTGACTCGACGGCCTTCGAAACCGCTCGTGTAGCAGTTCGAACTTGACCTTTGAGTCAACTGACTATCGGTTGGAAGGCCTTCGAAACGCCCGTGTGACACGGGTATTAGTTTGCTTTTACGAAAACACATTTTCCGAGCGTGCAGACGCAGTTCGCTTAATAAAACAGATTTAATTATGTACTATAATCTTCGTCTCTCAAATATTCATGCTAAATAAACAAACTGTTCTACAAGTACACCAAGAAGAAAATAAAATAAAATAAACGTTGGTAGGACATTTTCGCGATTCGCACCTTGCTAAGGGCTCCAGGCCAGCCATTGCCATTTTCGTTGCAACAACCGGTGCCTCTGATGCGACGGCATAGTACATTCTCATGCAAATGGGCTTATTTTAAAGCGCATAAACAATTCCTTTCGATGAAAGTGGTGTTCGCAAACTTAGTGGAAAATGCTAATGGTGCTCCGTATAGCTAAACGCAAACACTACTGAAGTTTAGCCGGTAGCGAATAAAGAAGAATAGATGAACGAGTAGAGCGTTATGTTTAGTCGGATAACTTGCCGCTCCTACTAAAGACCGTTATGCTCGCTGCAGGAACCATAACGGTAATATGTCTTGAATGTTCGTCAGGCGTTAAAACAAATGATAGAATGCATGCACTAGCGAGCCCAATGTATGCTATCGCACGCTTACGAAGTTTTTCCATGTTATACGATCGGGAAAACTTTTTGTGTATTCTCGAAGAAAAAAAGAAAAGAAAACGCGTGTAGTGAATAGAGTGTATTTGTAAACTGTGCTGAGGAAAGTGTTAGTGACGTCTAACACGGAGCTTGTAGTGAAATACTGCGCTAGTAGGCTGTTTCGTAAAACTTGGTTGTGCTTCTTTTACCAGACACTTGCTAACCAGCTTCTTTTGTTTGTGCATTTGTAGTGTTTGTATATGTTTACGATATTATTTTCCTACTAAATTTCATTACAAATTTTCAAGCCGCATATGAGTATGCAGCCAGAAAGCCTACCACTTTCAAGAATCACGGCATCAAAAATCGAGACGAATAAAAAATATCTAAAGAAGCTGCTCAAGGAGGAGCGCAAACTAACACGCATACCTAGAGGATGTATAAGCCTGACAGGTGCCCCAACCAGCTGTTTTATTAGGCCCTCAAAATTCGCCCATATATTTCACACAATATCCCGTTGAAACTTGTGACATGAAATAAGAAAACCATTTATCGGCTTTCTGTCTGTCTTTCTGTTTTTTTTTTTCACCTTTTGTCTTGCGGTTCTGCGCATTTCTTCGAGGTATCGTATGCAGTATACAAGCTAATTTCGAAGGCCTAATCAAACAGTTGGTAGTGGCCCTCGCCATCTTTATAATTCTTCTGTATAGGTGTGTCAGTACGCGCCCCTCTTTGATTAGCTATGCTTCACCAACGAAGCCAACACGTAGTCCTATGAAATGAAGCTTCAACACCATGCCATTTTTATCACGAACATACGCCTGATTCTACGAATACTATAGTATAAGTTATGTCACCACCTTTGAAAACGCTATAAAGAAAGTAATTTTTTTCGTTTTTCATTTTCCAGAAACTCCTGTTAATGCAAGAGTGTTTAGCAATTAAGAATTATGCTTCTTGATTTAACCTGTTGAAAGGTTAAATCTTTTTTTCTAACTCTTGTGTATGCACTCAAAGCCATACCAAAGGCATTAGGTTCTATAGAGTGCGCAATTTCACTCAAAATATTGCAACGCAAAGATGTCATTTCTTATTCGGGGTTGGGAACATAGACTACCTACAGGACTGCTTTGTGGTCTATTAGTCTTTTGAAAAAAATTAAATTTCACAGGAGGGTTACATGGCGTCTGCTGTTCTGGTTTGTTTACATCACGCACGTCTAATTTTGTCAGTTCTTTCCTTGTTTCCTAGTTATATGAGATCGGAGTTATTAACTCAGCTCGTTAAAAGCAAACTTGCAGTACGTCTTGACTCATGGCCAATATTTAGGGGAAAGAAGGTTTCTATGCATATTTCTTTGGGAACCAACACTACCAAAGGAAGGCGGTGTGTTATTCTGCAGGGGACACAAAACGTAGGTGAAAAAATTCACCGACGGTTAAGATACTCCCTAATGCGAAATTTGAGCGCAGCTCCATACATGTTTTCATTTCGTGATATATTGGCTGGCTCGGACAATCTGCCTCATGCGGAACGTTACAAACGGAGCGAAGTGTTGTGCCACTGCCTCACTATTCGCGAGCTCGGGAGAGGCAGAGTTTGCTGGACGCGTGGGCGCGATTTACAGCAGCCATCGCAGACACACCTATACTCATGCATCGCTTTGTTTCCATATAAGCTATCGTTGGATGCGCTCGCCGCATGCCATCGGTGAACAGACGACACCGCGCTACTCTGGCGCCATCTCGTAGTGGCCGTCGCCTGTCTTGCATGGCACTATAGGCTCGTCTCTCCCGCTTTCGCAATGCCCTCCTCATCCACTTCCTTCCCCACGCTGTCTTTGCTATCACTGTCTTTGATCTCCCGCTGCGCTCCGCGTTAGCTCTTGCATTTTTCGCTGTGCTCGTTCGCTCCGTTACGCCGAGGGACAACGCTCACGCCGACGATCAAAGCAAGAACGGGGGCCTAAGATATGCCCTCTAAAATAAAGGCGAAGTATAGCTTGTGCAAAATAAGCCAGTGTTGCTTCAATGCAGGGCCCGAGCTATGAGCCTGGTGAGTTCCTAGAATATCCGATCATGTTTTTGAACACTGGCTTCAAGACTTTACCTTCTTTTTATCAAACCAATTTTCGACTTTCTCTTGTTACGCGGACACTGGGAACGTTTTTTGTTCCTATGCGTACTTGTGTATTTAGAAAATGTGTGCTGTTTCTTTACGCAAGACCTGGTGCAATGAACGAGGTTGGTTTAATCGTAAAGTAAATATTGATACTATGCGCAAATGTTGTTGAAAAAATTACAATAGAGATATAATTTGTTAATGAGAAGCATTCTGTGCCTAATTCTTGGCACCTTGTGCAGGTAAGTCGGTACCGCCTCGCTTTAAGAAAAATAATATACTGTGTGACCGATGTGGGAATCGACCCTCTGCCGTTAAGCACAGCAGTCAGGTGCTCAACCCTGTGGCCACTATCCTTTTTTTTCTCTTTTTTTTTTGGACTGCCAGATTTCACAAAACAAAACAGAGTACCGTTGTTCACCCGAGTCGACCTATCTTTGTTGACCTAATTGGGTTAACATTTCTCCAATACATCCTAGTGATCAAGCACTGTAATCCGATCAGGTAGTTCAGGCAGTGCCCTATACACTTGTCTGCACTGCAGAGCACTTTATGAAATTACCACTTATTGAGCGTATCACGACATCAGCATGTCCAACCTGCTTACGTGTTTTGCACAAGATGTGGGGATAAGTAGCCTAATTTCTTCATAAGGCATTTCCGCGGTATCAACTTGTAGGAGGAGGAGTATGAGAGAAGTTAGGGATGTTAATCACAAATGCGTCTGATTGGCTACCCTACTCTGGGGGACGGGAAAGAGGGAATATGAAGACGAGATAGAGAGAGGAGGGAAGGAGGAAGGACAGGGTGAGCTCGCGAACGCACGCGGAGGCCCTGGGCTATTCAGAGGCGTTCACATAGGCCAGTCGCCCTCAAGAAAGACAACAGTGCCTTCTCAGCTTCGTGGGCCGACGAGAGATGAGGACGGTCTTCAAGTACCACCTGCACGGACAACAGCCGGTCATGCAGTCGTCGCAATGCGATAGATAATGTTTCTCTTTCCAACTGAAATCCATCAACTGGCAGAAACATGACGCCGTAAGGATTTAGTGGCAGCTCTCTTTCGTTAGTCCTCTGTAGAATGTCTCAGTGAAAGACAGGGACCACGCATTTTAGAAAAACTTAATTGCTCAATGGTCTTAGGATTTTCACAGAGTACACAGTTTGTCGTCCAGGGTAACAACACACATTTTAGGGGCGAAGCACCTTAGGGCCGAGCCTTGTCCCCCCTTCGTCGTCAATAGCTCTGGTTTGCATGGAGTCCGCTAGGGGCACTGCGGTGCACAATGGCTACATAGGCTCTCGTTCCCGACGCGCGCTCTCTTTCTCTCTTCAGCCATGGATGATAACGGTCGCTTCTGATAACGGCGCACCCGCTATGGTTGAAAAGGCTAAAGTGGCAGCTCAACTGCAAGCGGAGTCGAGGGCTCGCAAAGCTGCTGCAGCACGGTGACGCAGACAACAAGCGGACCTGGAGTCTAGGGCGCGGGAAGCTGCAGCAAAATGGCAACGCCGGCAAGCGGACCCGGAGCTGAGGGCTCCCGAAGCTGCAGCAAAACGGCAACGCCGGCATGCGGACCCGGAGCTGAAGGCTCGCGAAGCTCGCGCTTGAACTGAGCATCGGCTCCACCAACCTCAGGTAGAAAACGCTTCTGGCGTTTTGCCGCCGCTTCCCGCGCTCTCGCCGCCTCTGGGTCCGCTTGCCGGCGTCGCCGTGCTGCTGCACTGATCACAAGGCTGTCTTAACGAAGGGAAAACGAAGTCCGCACCTCAATACCATATACTACCAATAAAACAACATTGTATATACTGTACGCATGTGTTGTCACTCATTTGCATGTTCGAGTGGGCAATGTACGGGGGATTCACGGTAGAGCACTGCACGGGCTCGGCCTTACCCGAAAGCCCGGGCCCGGCCCGGCCCGTGGGCCGGGCCGGGCCGGGTAGAGCAGTTTTTTCACGGGCTCGGGCCGGGCTCGGGCACGGCGTGTGCTTTTTGACCCGGGCCCGGGCCGGGCTCGGGTTTTTTGACGCGGGTCCGGGCCGGGCCCAGGCTTTCTAGTGGTGCGCATGTAACGTGCAGCGAGTTATTCTCGGGCGTCTCAACTCTGAAAAACATGTATTTTTCGGTCTCGGGCCGGGCTCGGGCCGGTTTCGAGCCGGGCTCGGGCCGGGCCGGGCGGGTAACGTAGATTATTTCCGGGCCCGGGCCGGGCCCAGGTCTCGCCATAAAAGTTTTGATCGGGCTCGGGCGGGCCGCCCAATGTAAAAACGGGCCCGGGCCGGGCCCGGGCCGCAAAAATCTGGCCCGTGCAGTGCTCTAATTCACGGTGACCTGAATGATCCCACGGTGCTTCGCACACTCATCATCATTCACTTCGTGGATATGTGGTGTTTTTCTCTCAGGCAAGTTTTAGTATGTAGTTTGAACAAGAAATGTTTTATGTTTGGCTTCACTGCCATTTTTTAAACCATCATCACACGCATGCTTATCTCGTTCTGAAGCCAGCCAGCTCATTAAAACGTTTGGCGCGAGCGCACTATGTCACTTTCTTGTTCTGTTTGCTCGTCGCAGCTCGCGCTTTGCGGCACCGTGTTTGACTGCACTATTTTTGGGACCGGCCCACTTTTCTAGTACTTTCCTAGTAGCAGCTAGCTTGCGCTACGTAGAAACTCTGCGACGTTCTACAGACTTCATGATCGCCGAAGTTAATCAAGTTGTAGCATCCTCGCTGAAATACAAATGCCATCGTTGTTTTAACATGCACCAAACAAATAGTTATATGCACGTACGATTGAATAACACGTAGTCGCTGATGATGTCACACTCCGTATTTCTATCGCTTGCGCTCGTCCACCACCTACGTAAAACCCAATAATCGCCGTGTCGTAATTAGTACGCGTCGAAATGCCGGCATAACAATTATGGCAGTGGCACCATACAATCGTTTATAACGTGGTTGTGGTCGTGCTGCGGTCGACACAAGCACGTACGCTCGCGGCCCATACACACAAATACTCAATTTATAGGATTAAGTTGGTCCACCTGGTGTCGTTTCTCGGAACCGGAAAGAATGCTGGACAGCCAGGCACCAGCAAAATGCCTTGCATACCATAGCTTCCCACATTGCAGGAGATCAGCACAGTTTGTTCAATTTCTTCAGTTTTTTTTTAATACACGTGCTTTAGCCTATAGAGATATGGCAATGATGGTGGTTCGTTGCAAAGACCAGTGATATCGCTACATGCCTATTAAACGTTTTTGTTTTGTGCCTTTAGTTTTGTAGTTATCACTGCTAAAGTTACACGCCGACATTGGCAGTTGTTTAGTCATAAAAATATGGCTCTTCGCATATATAGCGATTCTAAGGCGGCCATTAAGGCCTACCAAACCGGGATGGTCTCCCCTCAGGCCCTTCGCATTCTCCAAAGCTTGAAAAGTATCTCTCCGCATTCTCTCATTTGGTTTCCCGCTCACTTGGGGTCGATTGAGGGCTCTCCCTCTAACCCTAACGAGAGCGCGCACGAGGCCGCGCGAGGACTCACAGACCGCGCCGCCTCCGCAGTCCCCCTACCCCGCGGGGAACCATTGATGACGTATAATGAAATCACTAAGCATTATTATCTGTCAAGACGGGTATTCCCCCTCCCGCACCCTGCCTTATGCAGGGCGCGGGCGGTGACCCTTCGACTTTTACAAGCTCGTGCGTATCCTAACCTTGCGGTTCTTCACGCTATATACCCTGAAAGGTATCCCAGTGCGGACTGCCCTGCCTGTGGACTAACGGCAACATTTAACCATGTGTTGTGGGAGTGTGAAGCCATCGGCTCCGCCTTCAGCGAGGATAGGTGGGCTGCGCTTTTGGGCAGCTCCGAACTCAACGACCAAACCCTGGCCGTCCAGAGTGCCCGCGATCGGGCCGTCAAGCTCGGCTTGCCGTCCCTACGTGGGACTAGCCGGGTGGCGCGGGGTGTCCCTGCGTCTTCTCTGGACCTCAATAAAGTTATTTCACTCACTCACTCTCTCGCTATTTTATAGCACGGCCAATTCAAGATGCTCAATTACCTTGAATTTACAAGAGCAAGAGATTGCCACTTCGAAACCTAAATCATAAAACATTTGTTTTTCTGAAAGGTGGTGACATACTTTACCGGATGCAGCGCGACAAATATTGTAATATTTCTTTTTTCCACAGGAGTGGTTCTTCGTCAAAGCTTCATTAGTTTCTGCTTGAAATAGCTTAGCGTCAGAACCTTTAGTTCCAGGAATATTCTCGGTTATCATTCTTGTCAAAACATTCACAACTGCCGCTGGTGGCAACCGACACATGAAAGCAGAAATTTATTACTGCAAAACATCTTTTATTTCTCGCGTGCACTCAATTCTCGCGAATTTCATAATTGGATAGTCTCCCGAAGTTTAACGGCGCGCGAATATCTAGGAGGCAATATGGACACTGTACTGAAAGCTACAGGTTTATTTTCCCGGTTACATATGCGGGTTGTACCCCGCAAAACATGATGCATTCGATTTACTTGACTGCACAGGAAGAAGAAAGAAATACAAAGAGAGAAAGCGCAAAGCAGGGAGGTTCTCCAGATGCGGCTTTACCATTTGTTACTCCGCACTAGTGCAGAAAAAAAAGAAAACATAAAGAGAGAAAGAACAAGAAACCAAACTAACAGGAAGAGCGTCCCAATAAGAGCGGTTCACACGCCTGCGGTTCACTTCGACCTTCTGATGCAATGTTACGCCCCGTCGATGTAAAATTTTCTTCTTCCGGAAAAAGGCCGTTTCGTCCAGCTCGTTGAGCACGACGGGAAGTGACTGTTTCGGTACACTGAAGTGTGGGCACCGGCGCAAAACGCAAACACGCGCAATGACAGTCCTCTGAAATGCGGTATGGACAACTTCTCATCTCAAAGAAAAGTAGTGCGATACATCGATAAGCCAGGTGGCGTGCAGCGCCTTCATCGGTGTGGGCGTTAAGGTACGCCCACACAAGCGGGAGAAACATGCAACGCATCTCCCCGTGCGCCGAGTCGGGATGCCGTGACCAGGAAAGCTTAAGAAAAGCAGCAGGTATGCGTGACAACCTCTCGTATAGGGCCGAAATTAATTTCTTGCGGCAGTCTTAACACCAAACCGCCGTCAAAAGGGAGTCACGCAGTTACGTCACCCGTGACAAAGTACCTTAGCAGGCGCTTTGTCAACTTTGCCCTGCTTCAGCTGCGTCACGACAATTTCAGCGTACCAATGCATACATACGTAAAAAATGTGACAATTTACCAGAAATGGTAAGCTTACTGGGTAAAAAACGACATGTAAGGGCAAAGAAACAGGGAGGGGATTGGCAACCCTCATTGATAAAAAGCTACCATACATAGAGCACAACATTCACCTTAGACATTCCAAAATTAAATGTATTTTAGTAGAAATAGTACTCAAATGGAGTAGAGGCAAGGCGCAAAGCATTTTCTGTCTGAACATTTAAAGCAGTCCCAACGACATGAGACAGAGCTTTAGAGCACTCTTCAACAAGGCACTTTCGGTTGCCAAAACTGGCCCGCTCATTATTGGAGGGGACTTTATTGCCCCCTATCACACATGGGGATACAGCTGGAATACAAAAAAAGGAGAAGGGCTGTGGAGCTTTGCCGTAGATCTGGGGCTATGCCTGATCACTGATCCAGCATATCCCACCCGTTGTGGCACGTCCACATGCAGGGACTCCACACCTGATCTCACTTTCGTTATCAACTCAAGAGGAGCTAGTTGGGAAAATTCGAATATGTATCTCGGCAGCGATCATTATATCTTACATATAACCATAGGCATGCCGAGGCAGGAAGCTAGATTCTTTAAGTGCGCAGACTGGGACCTTTTCAGGAAAGTCAGAGCAAAAAGAAGGGAAATAGGAACATTAGGGGCTGAGAAAGAGCCCTTTCAGATATGGGTCAACCAGCTCAGAGAGGACGTCAAAGAGGCCACTAAAGAAATTAAGACAGAGGAAAGCGTTGAGATTAGGGATAGCAGGCTGGCGAACTTGATTGAGGCCAAACAATCTATAGTACAAAGATGGAGAACGCAAAGACTCAACAGAAGGCTTAGGAAGAAGATAGCGCAACTAAATGAGCAGATCGAGGAGCACTCGAAGACACTCGCAAAGCAGCAATGGGACGAGATCTGCAACTCAGCTGATGGTATAATTAAACACGGGGGTAGCTGGAATCTCCTCAAGCACTTACTTAACGAAAATGAAACAAGGGTGAAGAAAAGAACAGCAATAGCTAAGTTGGTTCATCAAGAAAGTCGGGATAGAACTCGCGAGGAAATCATGGATCGATTGGCTGCTAAATATCTCCCACTTAAGGTACCGAACGATGGTGATGAGTGTTATGAATATTCCGATGGGATATGTGAGGAAATGGACCGCGACTTTTCGGAGAGCGAAATCAGGACGGCTCTCCAAAGTCTTCACGGTAGGTCGGCGGCGGGATCCGACGGAATAACTAACAAGATCCTTAGGAATCTGGATGATGAATCAATCACTGACCATTTCAATCAATCATTTCAATCAATCAATGACCACTTCAATGAACTCTGGAAAAAAGGGGTATATCCGGAGGAACGGAGGGCGGCCAACACTACCCTCATACCAAAGCCAGGTAAACAGCTCACTCTAGACAACCTCCGTCCTATTTCGCTAACATCATGTCTAGGTAAGGCTATGGAACACGTTATTCTCAATCGACTCACGAAATACGTTGAACAAAACGACATTTTACCGTATAACTTAATCGGCTTTCACCCTGGGCTGTCGACTCAGGACGCTATGCTCCTGATCAAGCACCAGCTCGTACAGGCCAGCCCAGCGCACACGAGACCACTCTTGGGTTTGGACGTGGAAAAAGCCTTTGACCGCATATATCATAAGGCCGTACTTGACGTTCTCTCTGCGATGGGGCTAGGCAAGAGATTTTTTAACATGGTTAAGGACTTTCTCGGAAATAGGTCTGCACACCTCATGTTGGGGGAGCTTAAGTGTGAGGCAAAGTACTTGGGAAATAGGGGCACCCCGCAAGGAGCAGTACTCTCGCCCATGCTATTTAATTTAGCAGTGTCTAGGGTTGCCAGAAATTTGGAGAAAATTGAGGATATAGATTACGTGATATATGCTGACGACATAACCATATGGAGTGCCAAAGGTAACGTAGGACAGACGGAGACCAGATTACAGGAAAGTGTATATATTGTAGAGAAAACACTGAAAGATATGGGGCTGAAATGTTCGGCAGTCAAATCGGAACTTTTGGTTTTGAAACATCGTAGAAGAGGTCGAAAACCAAGAGGTTACATCCCGACAGACGAGCCCAGAGTGAACTTACACACTCACGAAGGAACTACAATCAGGCTAGTAGAAGGAATCAAAGTTCTTGGATTCTACATAGAAGCGAATAATGCGAACTATAGAACAATACAGCATATCTCAAATAAAACCGACGAAGTCATTAGGCTACTAAGGAGAATTACCAATAGATACAGGCCTGGGGGAAGACAGTGCTTTGAGGCTAGTTCATGCTTTTGCTCTCTGTCATTTCACCTATGTTGCTCGATTATTCAAATGGACGCAGGTAGAACTTAACAAACTTAACACGATGATTAGGAAGCTCATTAAAGCTACCCTAGGGATACCGATTAACACTGCAACCAAGAGATTGATAAGTCTAGGGGTTCACAACACAATAGAGAAAATTGGAGAGGCTCAGCAGCTTGCGCAACAGGAAAGATGGACAAAAACACGAGCCGGCAGGAATATACTACAGGCAATAGGGGCAGAGCTAAATAGGTCAAGGCGCCCACTGGAGAATGGAGTGGAGTTGCGAGCTGAGATTAGGGATCTGATTAGAACCACCCCCCTCCAACATGCATCCAGAGCACAATATCAAAAGGAGAAAGGCAAGAGCGAAAGCACTTTTGCGGGAGATACAACAGCAGAATCAACAGCCGGCTTTCGTAGATGCTGCCTGGGTGACAGGGAAAGAAGCATATACTGCCGTAGTAGCAAACATTCAAGGGGAGGTGCAAGATGCCATCACTGTATTTACCAAAGATTCCATGGTGGCGGAGCAAGTGGCAATTGCTCTAGCCATCAGGAACAATAAATGGACTTTTATTTACAGCGATTCCAAAGCTGCTATAAAGGGTTTCGATAAAGGCTACGTGGCTGCGGTTGCAGCTAAACTTATTGTAGCGTTAGCTACACAGGCCTAGCCAAGCCCGTTTCGCGCGGCACATCAAGAGCCGTGCTGCGCATGCGCAAGGATCAGTGATGTCACACGGCTTGCGCACCGGAGCCACCGGAGCCGGCACCTCTCGCGCACTCCGCCGCCGGTCTGCGCATTCCAGAGGAGTGACGTCGTAGCCGTGGTAGACGCAGTGGCGCCGGCGCGCTCGCTGTGCAGTCGCCGTCTGACACTGCGCTGGAGCCGCTGCGCTTCTGACTGGCGTTTGTCAGTGTGGTATAGCCATGGAGAAGGAGAGCGCAAGTGCTGCTCAACAGCGCAGAAGAACGGAGAAGCTTGACTCATAAGAATAATCTTATCTCAAGAATAAGCTTAATAATAAGCTAAGAATAATCAGCTGAACCTTTGCTAACGCTACGTATATCCTGGCATAGCCGAGCTAAGCCACTGCAACTTTTTTGAAAACACTATGAGTATGAGAACTGAAATCCAATGGTTTCCTGCGCATGTGGGAGAAGTGGACGAGACCCGGGCTAACCTCAATGAGGTTACTCATGACTTGGCACGAGGACTTGCTAGCCGTGACAGTCACAACCGAGCCGTCCACCACCAGGCCGGGGAATTTAGAGATCATTTATTAACATATAACGAGATTACTAAACACTACTATCTAGGACGCAGACAATTTCCATTGCCACATTCAAAGCTGAACAGGGCTCAGGCAGTTTCAATGAGACTATTACAAACAGAAACTTATCCCACGCCGTACCACCTTGATAAAATGTATCCAGAAAGAGAGGTCAAGAAAGATTGTCATGCGTGTAATGGCATCATTGGGATCATACACATGCTCGCGGGATGCCCTGCGACTCTCACCAACCCCGAAGAAGAATGGCTCCATTGGAAGAAGATGCTACAGAGTTCATCTTTTGAAGACCAGCTACGGACTGTCCAGAGGGCCCACGATGTCGCTGAAGGGCTGGGCCTAACGGTGCCATCGTGGGAGCGGCCCGCCTCGACTTGAAATAGTCGTGCCTCAAGACTTTTGTCAATAAAAAGTTTTTACACACACCAGAAATGGTAAACTTGGTCAAAGAAATTATTCAAGAAAAAAAATTCAAGCAGAAACACCTCTAGGAGTTGTCGAAGTATGCGTAATCAAAGCGGCACTTGATCGTCTCCACGTAGCCCGGTGTCATTACAAATGTTATGAAACTTGATCCAACCATGTATAACGCTTATAAACCCTTATCGGTCGTTATAAACCTTATCGGACTAGATCCGACCTTTATCTACCCTTATCAGTTGTTAAAAACCTTATCTAACTCGATCCGAGCTGATAAAGGCTGATAGTACAGCCAGAAATATGGGTGTGAAGTCCGGAAGGCGTGCATATGACCAGGATAGTGACTCGGAGAAAATACCCACGCCTGCTTTCTCTTCACTCATTGAGGTATCAGTCGCGATCACATGATCTATTCCCAATTACGATAAATGATCTTGCAGCGTGCCATTTAAGTATGAAGTGAGCAGGAGCTTGGCATTTGATGGAAATATATCATCTAATTGAATCTTTATATTAGGCAAGGGCTTGTCTGGGCAAATGATCTCGCGTATATTAATTAAGGATCTAGCTCAGCTTGTACAAATAGAACCTGAGGTCTACGTAGACGGGACGAATGCTTCTCGAAAAATGCTCTCATTTCACTAATAAGTACAACTTGTGATCGTCTCCAAGAAGATTCATAAATGTTTAAATATGTCTTTAGTGTTAGAATGCGGAATCTGTAAGGAAGAGTAGGCAGTCGGGCTTCTTGATAAAAAACATTCTTTGCAACACATTTTGGTAAACCAAGATAATTCCGAAGATCCTCCCGCTCTAGAAGAATCAGGGGGTTAATTTTGTATGCTGACCCACGAGAGAATAGCACGCACCCAAATTGCCGTATCGGCTGAACGTACACGCGATAAATCATTATTAGAGTTCTCCTTGCGTAGCCCAGAATGATGTCGGCCAAATTTGCTCATCATGCCAACAGAGCGTGTTGCCCTAGATTAACACGATCAATGTGATTTCGCCAGCTCAGTTTTGCGTCGTATATTACACCTAGATATTTGATAGTCAACTTGTGGAATTATTTCCTGATGGTACTGGAGAGAGATACCAACCGGTACATTTAATGAAAACACAATCAAGGAGCTTTTCTTAAGGTTAAGCGACATTAGAATATACGCAAAGTTTCAAGCATTCCCAAGTATGACTGCAGTGATCTTTGTAATGAGTAAATATCACTCGCAGACGCAAAAAATTCTATGTCGTCGGCAAAGGCTTGTACTATTCGCATAATGAAAATTAACTTAATAAGATGTTAAACAATATGGGAGAAATAACAGATCCCTGGGAAACTCCTCTTGATTGACTGTATTTTCGTGTCAACAAGCCACACTGTCAACAATAAAATTTACTATCCTTGAAAAATTCACGTAGCGAATTTATAATGTACCGAGGAAAACGCATGCTATTTAAAACGCTAAGGAGCATTACATGTTCTACACTATCGTAGCCTGTAGCTAAATCAAGGGTCCCTAAAGCTGCATACTGTCGCCTGGGTCGAGCAAGCCTAATGCGTCCCTCTAAATCGACATGTGCGCACCACATCGTGTATTCGCGTGAAAATCCCATGTGACATGGGCTGGGGTGTACAATGTGTAATTAGGTTGTATAAAACTTGCTAATTTAAAGTAAAAATATCAGAAAAGAAACATCTATAGTAATATTTATAAGTTATCATTCTACGATAGTACAGAAATAATAGAGCGGATTAGGTAAATAAGTGCTGACTTTTTCTTCATCGTGATGAACGCAATTTCTTATTTGTATGACATGCATAGTAATCCAGTAATCCTTGTTGTGGAATTTGAACTACGCAGGTGGAAAGACTTTAGCCTTCTCAGATTCACCTGTCTAAATTGGCCAGATTTCTTTACTTGAAATGCATAGCTTTATGGGATTTTTTATTCGCAGCGGTTTGCCCAAGGCTTATGTTTTTTTTTTTTTGTCTGAGGTGGTTTAACATATTACTGATTTTATAATTCATTATTACAATGTTGGGGCATTATGTTTATTTTTCCAGTTTCGTGTAAAATAATCTCATTATTTCGTTTCCGTTGTTCAGTAGGATAACATCCAAGCGTCCACTTGACCAATGTGATTGCCGTGTGGCATTTGAAATTGCCTTCAAATTTTAAGTGTCATTACGCCATTCTTTAGATCACTTTTTTCTATATTGTAAATCAATATTTAGGCGAGACCGAATTTGCACTTTTTAACTGAAATGCAACCCTGAATTATTGACCCTGAAAAGCTTTTCAGGGTCGATAACTCATTTCGAAGATCCCGCCTGTGGAATAATCAACTCTGCGGCCAGAGCTTCTTGCACAACTCAAATATTTGTATGTCGCATTTTCACATTTTCACATTACATGTTTGCTTGAACAACCCGGCTTTGCCAAGAGAGCGTGACCACATGGTAATAGCAAAAAAAAAAAACTAAAATGTCCCTAGCCTGTCACGAGCCAAATGACGCATTGCCCCTACGAAACTTCGGTGATTTCATTTTCGCTTTACATTCGTAGCGCTACTATACATAGGGCAACCGACGTCTACAAATCTTGTGAGCTGCTGTTTAAACTAAGTGACGTTGCCGTAGCGACGTCGCTTTTTGCATGGACGCTGTGGATGTTTTCGATGTTCGCCGCCAACGACTTTTTTCTCGGGACATCCTCTGTGGGAGGGGGAGTGAGGGGGTATGTGCCATGTTTGAGGCTTGTCATCATCATTCTCATGTACGCCTCCTTTGTGCCACCGACGCTGTTTTGCCCAGCACGAAAACGAACAAGTTCACGAAACACACTGTCATCATGTCGAGAACAATTTCTACGCGGTGCCATATAACGTAACCTTCGTTCATTACATTATTTCTCCGTCTGGCCTCCGAAACACACACACAGACGCTACTGCTCTCATAGTCTGTGGGCAGCGCGACGAAGCCTTGTATAATCTGTCCGGCACGGTTGTTGCACGGCAGCTTGATGGTGAGCGGGCTCGATTGCAAAATATACACACGGCATGGGTTACGATTCCAGAGGAGGCGGTTGCAAAGTTTACTGTTCCGTCACTGTGTGACCAATGGCGAAGCGGGTGATGAGGAAGCGGCCTGACGACGACGACAAACACTACGGTTGCGCATCACCGATGACGACAGTGGCTGTCAGCGTAACAGGAGAGGTGGATGGACAAGGCAGACCCAATTTCGAGCACGTAAATGCTTTCGCAGTAAAAAGAAGAAAAAAAAACAGAGTCAAGATGATATGGAAGATTGGCGTTATCCGCAACAGGGAATTTTAGAAAAATCTGGTTTCTCTAAAGAAGACCAGCGCGTTTCCCTTGGTCACGAGGTCACAAGCTCCTAGTATCCGTTGTCGAGTAGCCCTCATTACTGCATATGGCTGCAACAGCTGCTCCGCTGTGCAAGATGGATCAGCAAACTTTAGGTGGGTTTTCAGGTGTTGGACGCCAGGCCCAGGTGTCGGAAGGTTTAAGGGCTGCCCCAGCCCATATTCTTGTAAGACAGATCGCCCTCCGCCCGAGTAAGATTACGGAGAAGAGAGCAGACCCATTGAGAGATGAAGGCGCGCGCATCGCTACGGAGAAATGATTTGGAGTAGGGAAGTTGGAAGGGGCAGTATCTCAAGTTATGAGGTTGATCAAAAGGATAGCCAATAGACACAGTGGAATGAAGGAAGGAAACATGATCAGACTGGTACAGGCGTTCGTTATCAGCAGGATCGTATACGTCGTACCCTACCTTAGATTGTACGCTGCAGAAAAGATTAAATTAGAATGCCTCATTATGAAAATTTATAAACAAGCCGTAGGACTACCAATCAGCACTAGTACCGACAGGCTATTAGAATTAGGCCTGCACAACACAATAGATGAGCTCATAGAGGCGCAGCGGATAGCGCAGTACGAACGCCTTTCCAAGACCAAGACAGGAAGACACATACTAGAAAAACTAGGTATTGGGTACCATACTCAAAACGGAACCAAAGTGGACATCCCGAATTGTGTCAGGGATACGATAACCGTTCCCCCATTACCAAAGAACATGCATCCCGTGTACCATAAAGGCAGAAGAGAAAGCAGAGCAATGGTCATACAAAAGAAATTTGGGAATAGTAAAGACGCAGTATTTGTAGACGCTGCTAGATACAAGCACAGACGCGGCTTTACAGCCGTAGTAATTGATCATGAAAAGAAGTGCAAAACATGCGTTACGGCAAGCACAGTAAACATCGAGACTGCGGAGGAGATAGCTATTGCGCTAGCACTATCACAGACCGAAGCGGACGTAATAGTCAGTGACTCTCAGGCGGCAGTACGAAATTTCGCTAATGGCCGAATCTCTCCTGAAGCACTACGAATCCTAATGGCAGGTACAAAAAGTCAAGAAAATTATGTTTATTTAATATGGACACCCGCTCACACCTCCACCTTGCCAGGAGACAGCAATAATAATAAGACGGCGCATGACGTGGCTCGAGGGCTTACGGACCGAGTCACGGCCGATAATACGGCCGGAACCTTAGCGTCTCCTGAGAACGAGGATGGAGAGGAATGGGAATGGAAGGATCGTATGACCAGATTTAATGACATCACACAACACTACAAATTGCAAAGGTGCATTTTCCCACCACTTCACCAAAAGCTCAGCAAAAAGCAGTCTGTTGAATGGCGGCAATTACAGACCAGAACTTATCTGAACCCGGCGATCTCACATCTCATTTACCCAGACATGTCCAAGACAGATAAATGCAAAAACTGTGGTTCTAGAGCCAATCTGGAACATATGTTATGGGAATGTCGAGGCATAACAAACAATAATGGGGATGCAGCCTCTCGCGATCGCCTCCGCGTGCGCTGGGAGACTGTGTTGCTCAGCTCTGCCCTTGACGATCAACTTTGGGCTGTCCAGCGGGCCGAGGAAGCCTCCAGGGCTCAAGAGCTCCTGGCCGTCACCTAGGCGGGACCATTTTCCCGTCCCACAAACGCAGGGCCTTTAAATAAAGTTATTTGACTGACTGAGGGTTTCGCATGGACACGCTGGCCACGAGAGCTGTAGATACTGTGGCATGAGTTTCTGAGTGACAGTAGGCAGTTACGTCACATAGGAAGACGGCGCTGTGACTTTAGTGGCACTGCACTCTGCAGCTGGTGCGCTCCACTGAGGAGGATAACGACGATGACAGCGGTAACTAAGAACATTCCCGCTTCTGAGGCAGTTAGAAGAGAGATACTCTTCACAGGAATCATTCACTTTTTCTTACGTATTATTTTTAATGCAGTTAGTATTCTTTGCCTACTTAAGACGTTTTGAGCCTATCAACCCCTCTATTTAGCCTATTACGTCCACCCAGTAGCCCAAGTTGTCTATCGGCTTGGGCCACTATAGGTATATGCTCGGTGTCATGATGTCGTCGTGGTCGTCTCATCGTCGTCATTCCAGCTTCTTGATCTGACTTTCGTCGCGCCATCGTAATCACGCCTTCTGGCCCTGCCCAGTGGTCCAAGTTGTCTAATAGCTTGGGCCGCTCTGTGGTTATGATGCCATCGTCACTACTGCATCATCGGCATTTGAGCTTTGTCATCCGACTCGACTCATCATGCCGTCATCGTCACGCAGTCGTCATGCATTCGTTGTCACACCACCACCGCGATGCCATCGTGGTCGCTGAATCGTCGTCATTTCCAACTTCGTGATTTGACTTTCGTCATGACGTCGTTGTCACGCCTTCTACTCCGATCTAGTGTCACTATTTGTCTCACAGCTTGGGACACTATAGGCATGTGCTCGTGGTCGTGATGAAGTCGTCATCGTCCCGTCGTCACCACTCTAACTTCGTCATCCGACTCTCGTCTAGCCGCCATCGTCACGCAGTCGTCGTCATACCATTGTCCTTATGCCGCCGTCCTCACGCTGTCAATTTACCATCATCATCACTTCAGTAACGTCACTCCTTTGCCGTCATGCCGTCGTCCTCAAACAGCCTGCGCCGTTCCATCGACGTCAATCGTTCTTCGTCATTCTGTTGTAATCATACCACAGTGGTTCAATCGTGATTATGGCGCCATCGTGCTATTGTCCTCATGCCGTGATCGTCACGTTGTTTTACCATCGCCATCCATTCAGTTACGTGGTCCCACTGTTGTAAGGCGGTCGTCATGCTGTCTTCGTCGAGCCATCGACGTCATTCGTTGTTCGTAATTCTATCGCAATTAGGCTGTCGTCCTTCAACCATGATTATGCCGCCGTTCTCATGCCAGCGTCGTCATTTGGTCGTCGTCAAACACTCGCTATCATGAATCCGTTCTCATACCATCGTCATCGTTTAGGAACCGACATCTCGTTGTCATCATGACATCCTCATTGTGCCACTTTTGTCGATCTATCGACGTCATTCTTTTTTCGTCATTGCGTTGGCGCCATGGAGTCGTTGTGATGCCGCCATACTGATGGGCGAACTTGGCAAGCGAGTGCCAAAGCAAAGTGGGAAGATACGGGAATGTGTCGCATATACAGCCGCATCACGGTTGGTCTGAGAATGAGCACACCTGGTGACTTCGGGAATACGGTGTTTCGTTACATTACTGGAATGCTCATCGCATTAGTGTCAACATTTATCGTGAAATGAGTTCTGCCGTAATATCTTTCTTGAAATTGTTTCTTGTTAATTTCTGCTTGTTTATGCAAAGCTGACAGCCGTAAAACGCATTATTTTATTAATTTGTGATAGGTTTTGTTTCGTATATTCGTTGATATTTTTGTTATTAAACCACCCAGTACTTGACCTATCACCCACACTCAGTGTGTCCCATTGTTGAAGCAATCATCACTATCTTCATCACCCGAGGCATGCCCTTAGGTGTTCGTCAAATGCTCTTGCCTCTCGTGCACTTTTGAAAAAGTGAAGCTTACGTCTCCTCCCTACCGACGCCTACATTTTCTCCACAAAGAAGTTATTAAGAAGGTGGGGTCTACCTAAAATTAGTCTTTTTCAATATTACTAGCACAATTTATTTTACATTGACTTCCTTTCTCTTTTATACTTTTTCTCTCCTTTTCTATTTAAGCGCAACCTTTTTGGCCAATCCCCTGTAAAGGTTAACTATCATGGAGGAGCAAGCAAGGAAGCAAGATGGCGCCGCGGGCGGTGAGATCCTCCTGCCACGGCAGTAAATTAGTCTACACCGGAAGTATCGCCAACGTCTCCTGATTTAATTCTAGCACGGGCAGCCTTTTCTTTCACAGGAAACGCTCCTTTGAGTGACATCGGCGATTGTGAGCGCTGTTTCGTCATGCATTCAACAAGAAGACGCTTGGCACATTCTGAACGCACGGAACAATGCTTTTCACTCAGAGCGTGTCGTCGGAAAAGGCTGTCCATGGGTTCCTTGTCGGTCCGCGCATCGCCGCCGTTTCTACCATATTGGACAGCACCGGCACCCACTGCATTCTCTTCTTTCGCGGAGCCGCCCCGTCGCAATATACAGCTTCTCTGAGGCATTCCTCGCAAGAATAAGTAAAACGCAATTTCCGGCCGACCTTTTTTTCTCATCGATGTGAGGCCGCGGGATAATAGAGTTCGGGATCCGCACATTTCCCGGCTGCACGGTGCCATTAATTTGATTCTTAGGAGAGGGGATGCCACTAGAGATTCTTCTGTTGCTCAGACGTGGAGCTTCGGCGTCTCTTACGGGGAAGTCTTTTTTTTTTATGGGGTTTTACGTGCCAAAACCAGTTCTGATTATGAGGCACGCCGCAGTGGGGGACTCCGGAAATTTGGACCACCTGGGGTTCTTTAACGTGCACCTAAATCTAAGTACACGGGTGTTTTCGCATTTCGCCCCCATCGAAATGTGGCCGCCGTGGCCGGGATTCGATCCCGCGACCTCGTGCTCAGCAGCCCAACACCATAGCCACTGAGCAACCACGGCGGGTTGACGGGGAAGTCTAGTCGCATCGGTGCGTTAGAAGAATGCAGAAATAAATTGGCGGTAAGCGACGGTGTGGCGAGTCGCACGGCTGGAGCATTTTAAAACTTTCCTTCTTCGAGCACCAATTGCACTGTGGCGAATTCTTAGATGCTCTTCACCTGATCGCACGAAGATAGCAATCTAAGGAAGTAAAGCGGGGGAAGAACACGCTTAACCCAAACTTTTTCTGCTCAGGCTCTACTGTTTAGGCAAAAAAATTTCTACTCCTCCACCGATTTCACTATTCTTTCGTTTCATTCAAAAGTTGTGCGACGTTGTAGTCATTGTTTGAATTTTTATCTTTGATTGCTGTTCGCTTCTATTTTTCCTTAGTCCCATATACACTGCGGTTTCCTTGGAAACGTTGATGATTTGTACCGTTCCGTATTTGCTCTAGTTGCATAGTCCTATTATGCCTAACTTTATGCCTTTGTTCAACCTTCGCTTTATTCAAGCGTTTCTTTTATAATAGCTCGTAGTTACTCAGAGATACTGCCCATCAGGTCCGCCACAACACCCTACAGTTTGTGGTAAGCATTTCATTATAATCATGACGATAGGGAATCTACATACTATCGTATAATTATAGTCACCTACGTAGCCGCTGAGACAACGTACGCCTGCAGAAGCAACGGTATTGATAATCATCTCAATCAGCCGACATTATTTACAGAAATAGATGCGCCTATGTCTTTGAAGGCCGGTTTTTGATATAATTATATTATAACGCTCAATTTCAAGGTAACAGCTATGTGCCCCGTGATGATTGCCCGGCTGGTAATCATGCCCTTCCTGAACGCGCTAGACCGCAGCAGGCGACGTTGATCTCATTGGTAATGCATGGCCTCTGAATTACGAAACCATGGAACAAGATTGGAAGGAGGCAAACCTCGTCGTCTTCTTTCCATCTCTTCTTGTCTTGCTGCGCTGACTCGCACTTCCGAAGCCCGCTTGCATGCTCAGACGTACCATAGCCAACTATACGGGGCTACGCTCCGTGGAACTAATTCTGTGCAGTAACCGCCAAGCCTAGCGCTGCAGTCTCACCCAATCAGTCAGGAGTGACGGCTGTATTCACTGTGCGCCGCTAGTGCTCCCGACAAGCTTCCACTGAGTCGGCGTCGTACTGAGGTGCATTACACACAGTAAAAAAAAAATTACACCCTTAGGTACTCTTTAAGCTCGACCCGCCCAACGCTGCAAGCCGCACCACACGCGTGTGGTGGTGCGAAAAATTGCGCATATCGCACAACTGGTGCACAAATTTGGGTTTACACTGTGCACAGTGTAAACCGAAAGTTGTGCTCACGTGTTCGATATGTACATAGTGTAAACCGAAATTGGTGCACAAGTGTTCGATACGTGCAATTTTTCGCACGACCATTGGCGTGCGGCTTGTGGTGATGGGCGGGTCGAGCGTAAACATGACACGTGAATACGCGTGTAAATTATTTGACAGTGCACGGGGACGACAAGCAGCCTGTGTTGTGTTTTTGTGTTTTGATTGAAATGACGCGACCCGCAGCTTTCGTTGCACAGGAGTTGCAGAAGACGGTGTAGTGCGCGTCGCAGTAAGTGATGGGCTGGATTGAGTGTGACGAACAGCGCGATAATTATCGCCGATCAGCCATCGCTTGAGGACGTGTCATCCGCTTTTACGATACTTATTGCCAGCGGAGAGCTGTTTTGTGCGTGTATGCGTGCGGAAGCTCTGCGTGTTTACGTGTGCGTGCTGTGTGAATGTGTGTTAAGATTAGCCATCTGTTACTGACGGCTCTCTAACGGTTTTCCTCAGCTATACTGATCTGCTAGCAATTCCAAATGCAATCATATCTAAGTTGACCATCGTGCTATACATGTTGCTGCTTTAAAGAGGGACGGCGAACCTGTGCACTTTACTGCAGCGGACACTCTTCATCCGCTATGCCATTTAGGCAACGTCTGGAGAACTTATTTCAGAGCTGTCAACGGCGTCCTGGAATGATCGTTTCGTACAGTCAACGAGCATTCTATTTCGCCTAAGTTAAAATGCATCAACAACTTTCATTGTGCACATGTAGACATGTACGTTATAGGCTATTTTATTTTTCCCATTCTTACGTTGAATCATTACTTCACTCAACCTCTTTAGATGTTTCGGGAATAACCTGCTTTATTTGAAGGAGGAGAATTGTGCCAAACCTTTCACAGCGGCGTGTATTTGATCCAGTTAAATCATTGCTACATATATAAATTATCTGACGAAAGACAGTGGGGCCGACAATACACACGGAATGATTGTTTTTTTTTATTCTGAACAGCTTGAGAAAGGTCACCGGCGTTTACTCTTAAAGCAACCGCTAGGCTGACCATTGCGCCTCCACTTGTCATGGTGGCTAAACCAATATGACGTGTCGCTGCTCCGCACGAGCGTAATTTCGTTTAGGTTCGCATTAAAGAATCCATCATTCCATCATGTCGATGAAAGATGAACTGAAATAAATCTAATTGAATTGAAAATAACTCAGATCCCTCCACTACACAGGGTCTCTCGTAGCCCCAGTGTTCCTTCATGACGTTATACCCATAAATCGGCAATGAATAAACTGTCATTCAATAACCTTTCCTCACGCAGCTCCTCACATCAATATTTTTTTTGTCAGCACACAATATCGCAAGTAATCATCTCACCGTGTTCTAATAAAGCACATTTTAAAACCGTTTTCTCACACACAAGAAAGGGAGGGGAGGGGGGTGTTGTACTCAAACCCGGTTATGACGAACAGGCTTCTGTGCTAAAGATGGTTCGATATATCCGGTGATTTGAATTATCCGAACATGGGCATATAACGACCACTTACGATGAGTTCGCAATACACGAGCGAAACAAGGCTATGTGACAGTATACTGAAACACATCGCTGCTACTCGAGTCGCATAATAGCACATGTTAGCATGGCAGCAACCCGATACGATGCAGCATTTTATAGATTATGCTTAGTACGACACTTATAGCTGGTTACATCCGAACATGCTGTATAGACGGTTCCAGCCTCATGGTCGAGAAAAAAATATGCTTGGTATGCACACCTGATAAAAAAGTTACTGTGGGCGCTTTGATGGCACAGGCTGTGGGTGTTTGGCGATCAATATATGAGAACTCTAGTTCAACTTAAGTGAAATAAATGGCACTACTATCAATAAATAAGAATAGCGTCTTCGATATATAGCAGTATTCACTACAGCCGGAACAGACACGATAATCTTCGGGGAGGTATGATAGACAGGTTTGCTTTATAAAAGGAATTATGTGCATGAAGGCGTATATTTGATGCGGACAGGATTTTCAAGTACCACTTGCCGTTTGATTGCGTATTTGCGTACAGAACAGAGCCCGTCACCAGCGCCTCTACAGGTATAGTACGAATGACTATGTGTATATACTACGAATGCTATGTGTATATAAGTGAATTCATTACACGCGTGAGTTATTGGGCAAGACCGCAGCAGTAGTTAAGGTCAGAAAAGACCGCGGCGGTTCACAAACAAACCTTCGTTTTAAAGCCTCGCGACAAGTATACTTGTTTGTGTCTTTTCGTATATCGAGTGCATGCTTTACGCGTCTATTTCTTCTGTCCTTTTTGACAAAAGTTGGATGTGGCAAAGCGCCAGACCTGGAATTGTCAGCGCCATAATTAACGATCAATGAGTATATTACTAAATCGCCAGCCTTTGTCTCGAATCTTGCTTTACAGCTTGCGAACAATCAGAAGCACCCCCTGCGCTCTGCCCTGTCTTCCCACCTGTCGCAACATTTGTGACCCGACGCTGCAGATGTAAGACAAAACAACCAGCCTCATGTCCGAACCATCTTACAAATTGTCCCGCCGGAATGACTCAGTAGCAAAAGACGGGTAAGAGTGAGCCGAAAGACAGAGTTTGAAAGACCCAACATCTGTCATCACAAAGAGTTCACCGTCCGCACAGGCCCTATGCCGTCGCTGTGACGTAGCGTCTGCTCAAACAGCCCAGACGGTAGCTTGTGAAATGTTGCCGGCGCTGCAATGTCTTATTTCTGCTTATATGTACGCAAATGTGAAGCCGTCTGTTTCACCAAAACCCTGTATCACATCACGCCCCTTCAAAAGCCGCCCCCTCCCCGCCAAAAGAAAAAAGAAACAAGAAACCACTCCTGTGGCACTGAATTTGAAAGCTCCCACTTTCTCTTTTTCTTTTTCGATATGCGGCTACTCAAGTTTGTTAATGCGCTCTCTCAGCAGTAATTAAGTATACCCTTTCTACCCTATTCAACTCTTTAAACTGAGCTCTCAAAAGTGCTTTATACGAGCAGCTACTTTTGATAGGTTACTGCCTTTTTGAAACCTTTTTGTCCTGCAGCAATGAAATGCAATTACGTGGCTCGAGGCCAGTGAGAGTTAGCATGCTCCTTCGCGCCGTTCTCGACCTCTCAAGCCATCGCAGCAGCGTGCGATGGAGGCCCTGGTGCAATTCTTACGGATGAAAAGCCTCCACAGAAGGCTTATTTTTAATTAGTGTTCATCCGGCGGCAAGTGACTCTGTGTTGTGATAGTGCGTGGGGATTGGGACCGGCTGTGATAGCGCGGCTGTAGCCTCTACAGACCATCTACGCACCCTCGGGCTTAGCATCGCAATGCAAAAGCCACAACGCCACCATGGCGGGTGTACAGACACAAAGCCCACACGCATAGGCTACACAAACTCTAAAGAAAAAAAAAACGCCCGCGCGCACACAAAGCACGAACGAAATACACACGAACGCAAATGCTTACATAGACACGTTCCTGCGCATACAAAAGAAACACAACAGTATCTATACAGTTCTGGACCCTGCCAGCTAAAACCAATTCTGGCAGCCCACTTTGAGGAGACATTGAAGATAATATTACCACGTTTGTAGTGTGTTTGGAAATTATATGGGAAGTAGTGCTTTACCAGGGAAACAGCATATAATATGTATAGAACACGCCCCCGATACCACGTTTGGTCTTGCATATGTTTCCTCACTAATTATGAGGCTTCTCGCGCTGCTTGTCTCGGGTTGTATTATTGCGATAGCAATTATATGGACACTTCTACCGGATTTCTGCTCTCGGCGTCGCCGTTGTCGTCGCCGTCGCCGTGAGGTTCCGTATAGATTCTAAGGGCGATAAAATCGTCGCCGCGCGCCGTATGCACGAGCGAAAGCGCGCGGGGGACGTGCGCTATCACGGAGGGCAACCCCCCCCCCCCCCCCCCCCCGCGCGCTATCACGGAGAGCGAACGCTCGGCGGAAAGCAAACGTGACCGTCGCGCGAAAGACCGTGGGCGTATGGGAGGGAGGGAGGGAGGGAGGCGGGGCGGCGCTGTGCTCCGGCACCAAAGGCGTATCTTGCCACTCAATCTCCCACGCGAAAGCAACAAAGCGGGAAGAGGGGGGGGGAGGGGGGGCAGCTTCTCCTCTGCCAACAACTTCTCCTTTGCGCTTTTCCCGGAGATGCCGGTCGTCCGCACCGTCTTTTATCTCCACACGGCTATGACCTTTGTATGCGCTGTGCATTCGCCGCTCAGTTTCCGTTGAAGCGGTAGACCGCGCTCGTCGTTGGCTGCAGTCATTCAGTGTGATCTATTCATGTTTGCTTGTGGGCGCTGACACCACGATTGTTGATTCAGTTAGTAAGCCAATGTGTCCAAGTTTATCTTGCCTGACCAAGTTTATCTGACCAAGTTATAAAACTACTATCCCTACTCCGAATAGCTCTCTACTAATTTGCTATCGCAATCGATGCTTCGCCTTTCGGGCGAAACTGCGAAATTTTTTTTTAACAGGCGTTTCTTCATTTGTCGCACATTCATCCTTATTTTGCGGGCTGGCCGCACTTTATGAGCCTAAGCGCAGCAACAGCGGTAAAGTGACGCTTCATTCTGATCCATTTGTTTGCGAAGCCAAGACGAAGATAGCGTGCAGCACGCTATTTCTAGACCCACACTGCGGTTTCGTTTTCATCGGTGGAAGTATATATAGTAACCTGCTCCTGCTCAGATTTCTATGGAATCATCCACTGTTAAGTGAACTGTTTCACGTTTTTTGTGTTAATTATTATCCTAATAATCCTACTCACGGAGTACAACCAACCTCTCTATATGGCTTTCATAGATTATGAAGAGGCATTTGATCCACTAGAGATGCCAGCAGTCACGAAGGCATAGCGTAATCTAGGAGTGCAACAGGCATACGCGAATATCTTGGGAAACATTTACAAAGGTTCCACAGCTACCTTTGTTCTCTTCAAGAAAAGTAGAAAATTGCCTATCTGGAAAGGGTTACGCGAAGAACACAATTCCTACAATGCTATTCATTGCATGCTTAGAAGTTGTAATCAAGCTCTTAGACAGGGAAGGCTTAGGAGTGAGGATCAACGGCGAATATCTGAACAACCTTCGGTTGGCAGGTGACATTGTCCTGTTCAGCAACACTGGGGATGAATTGCAACAAATTGAAAACTTTACCCCTGAAAGTATAAGAGTAGGGTTGAATATAATATTGAGGATACATTTAATGTTCAATAGACCGTTTTCATCTGTGGCACACAGGCGCAGCCATGTTTGTTCACGTGATCCTGCTGGTATGACTTGCTTGGGATTGAAGGCCAGCGAAGCGGCCGTACAGCTGTAGGCATGGGCGACGGTGCGGCAAGCGCCGTTATTTCGGGTCTACCAATAGACAGCGGCTGGATCGACGTCGGGAAGCGTTGGCCCATGATTTAACCACTTATCCAGCGGCCGTGGTTCAACCACGGCTGCTGAATACGATGGGAGCGAACGGGACGGCCGTAGTTGCATTGTCGACGGCTTGGCTGGGCCGAACGGCGCGACGGAACGCGTCGGCTTACAACCGCGACGGCACTCCAAGCGCATCCCTCACGCATTTATATGCCGATGCCGAACAGCCCTCGATGTGCGACGCCGCGGCGGATCACACCGTTTTCGATGCACGCGGCCGGCCCCACCTTTTAACAGCGGAGCTGTTAGTCGTGCGGCGGCCGTCATGCGTGCGCCGTCGATGACGGCCGCCGTCACGTAAAAGCACAGCTGGAGAGGACCCGGAGAGGATGAGAGCCGCGCCAGGGGAGGGCAGGTCAAGTCACCAGCACAGGAGGAGAGGCGGCCTGGGGGAGGAGGCGACCAATGAGAGGGCGCGCGCAGATGGAAGGAGGCGACCACAGCGAAGCTGTGCATTCGCGGCCGCTTGGCTTTCCCGAATGGCGGTACTTGCGGGTGATGGGACGCGTCGGCTTCCACGGGCGACGGCGTTCCTAGTGCGTTGCGGGGGATGGGACGCGATCTTTCGAAACAGCGGAGATGTGGTCGTTCCTTCGGTCTAAAACGAATACTACCACAGCGAAAAAAAGAAACACACGCGACAATCGCAGAAACAGAACGACCACAAACACTTGCGCGTAAGTGAACCATTGTTTGTCATTTTCACGTTGTATGTGCTCACGCTGGAGCACTCTGGCACCCAATCATCGTGCATGCGCGTCTCTCCTTCACACCCTGCCATTGAAGCTCATGAACAGCTAAATGCCGTTCACGTCATTTAGCTCGTCACTTAGTTCCCTCTTTTTAATTTTAAGAAACTTTTTTTAATCCGCTTTTAAGCGGATCTGTTGTTAGTCGAGCGTGCGCCGGCGATGACGGCCGCCGTCACGCTTGGAGATACTGAGAATATTTTTCGCCTTCCGCCTATAACATAATTAGTCCTAAATAGTTAGCTTCTCAAATAATATAATTCAATGAAAAGCGTCGATCAGAAAATTGTAGGGCAACATGAAACACTCCCGATACAGCTTTCCGTTGCTCGATACGTGCTACACAAAGGTGTTTTTCCGAGCGTGAAAGAGGCCCGCGAAACTCGGGAAACATGTAGCAAGTATACAGGAGCAGAAAGCTGTATCGGGAGTTTTTCATGACACTCTACTATTTTCTCATTCGCACTCTTCATCTAAATAAAACATTTTAGAAGTTGATTAATTATTCAAGACAAATTATGTAATTAGGCAGAATGCAAAAAAATAATCTGAGTATCTGCTAGCGATGGCGAACATTCCCTTGGTTCTGTCCAGCTACGTGGCATTTGCATATTTTTAAATCTCGGTGCATGATAGTTGGGTCACCCTGTAGAGCATAATAGGCAGCATCCGGAGCAGACGCGCTAAACTTCGGAGAATATGCATAGAAAGCTGTGATTTAATAAAGTAATTATGCTCTTGAAGGCGTATATTTCTTGCAGAGGGGATATAAAGGTACCATTTGTTGTTTGATTCCGTAATTAGGTAGATAGCCGAGCCCCTCAAGGTACAGCTGGAGGGGTAGTACAGACGGCTATAAATAAGCGGATTCCTTAGATACCTGCTGCGCCATCTGTGAGCTATTGGGCAAGACAGCCACGGTTAGCAGTGCACGGGAGTGTTGGCTAAGAAAGCTTCACTTTGAAACCTTGCGACATGTATACTCTTTTTGTTTTTTTCGCATACTGATCGACCGCTTTATACCCCTATTAAATGCGAAGCATTTGTTGGCGAACATTTGCTACTTTGACAGTATCTATCTATCTATCTAGCCGCCTACGTCTTTGTGCTCTCATGGTTGTTTCCTTAACTTGGTATATACCAGAATTGGCATACTATGACAAGAGTATATGACGAACATAAATTATATGTCATGACATGCATGTCATGTAGGTCATGAAACAGCCGCCTACGTCCTGTTGCTCTCATGGTCGTTTCGTCATATAGGTAGGTACTAAAATTGGCGCAGTATGACAGGAGTGCATGACGAACATAAGTGATAGGTCATGACATGTGTGTCATGTAGATCATTACAATGACCCAGCGAGAAAGATCAACACCCAAAAGCCATTGAAATGGGTTCTGACGTGGGTACTAAGTGAAGGAAACACTTAAGGGTAGTGGTAAAGGTCATAGTCATGGCCATGACTATGCAAAAATGACAATGACTCAGCGATAAAAGAATAACACTCCAAAATCACTGGAATGGGTTCGGACGTAGGAACTAAGTGAAGAAAACACTAATGGATGGTGGTAGAAGTCATAGTCATGACCATGACTAAGCAAAAATGACAATGACTCAGCGAAAGAAGATTAACACTCAAAAGCCACTGAAATGGGTTCTGACGTGGGTACTAAGCGAAGGAAACACTTAAAGAGCCCCTAAACGACCCAGAGGTGGAAATTTAGTTGTGGTGTGTGTTGCAGTTATGAATGAGTCTACAAAGAACACGTAGCAGCGAGAATTTTTCGCAATGGTGCCATGATAGCGGAGTTACACGCGTTTGATGATCGAAAAACGGCCCTCGCTCATTTCGTTCTCTCCTTCGCTACTCTCCTCGTCGGCTGGTCTCCCCTTCTTGCCGAGTGCTTGTCGAAATGTCACGTGACATACGTCATTGCCAACGCGCTTCTCAAAACACTGCCTACTTCCGGTTGAGGCACGTTCGCGCTAGCGGCACATGTACCGATGGTGAACCGGCCTCCAGTGCCGTAGAACGTCGGCCGCGCAAGAGGTGTCCAAAGTAGACGACAGTTCTGCCGGCGCCCCGCCCGCGGCACGATCAACGGGCCAATCGACGACCGCGAAGCTGCGCGCCTCCGCCACCGGCAACGAAAACATCCGCTGCAGCTCAGCTGCAGTGCACGGCTACCGACGGGAGACGACCGGCTCGGCTGTGCTCGCATCGCAGCCGACGGCGCAGCGAATATGCACAGCGCAGCGTCGGCACCGCACAATTGAGTCCCGGTCTCATCCTCTCTACGTATATAGGGCAAGGAAATCTCGCCGTTCGCGAGCAAAACCGCTGTCGAACGGCGGCCCTAGAATGTCAAACGGCGTGCGGAGAGTTACCGTGCCGGTAACGGGGACATGGACTCCGCGCCTCTCGGCTACCCGCTGTTGCTGCGGTGCCGGCCCGGGTTCATGCGAAGCGTGCCGCTATAGACCCGGTGTTGCGCGCTCGTCTAGAAAGGGCAACACTGTCGCACTTTGTTCGCACAGCTAATCAAACCGCTAAGCACGACTGTGTTGGAACGCGAGCCATTTGGCACTTGCGTTGCGGGCTGTAATTACCGATTCGCAAGGGCGCACAAGCGAGCAACACGACGAGGAAGAGCAGGGAGCGCGCGTACCTGCTAGCAGACAAACCGCAAGTCGAAGGTTCTTGTTCGATCAATGGGCATCGTCCCCGACGCTGACATCACCAGATTCACCCTGCTGACATCGTGACGACCGCTGGGGATACCGGAAAGGCCAGGAGAGGAGGACGGCATTGTTTTTTTTTTTTTCTTAATTTGTGGCGCGCCCGCGGCGCGTAGCGCTGCAGCATTTGGCATCGTTGATCGTGACGGCATTCTGAACTCGATGCGCGTGTTTACTTGAAATCTTCAAAAAAATATCTGAGATCGTTTAGGGGCCCTTTAAAGGTGACGGTAGAAGTCATAGCGATGACCATGACTGAGGAAAAATGACAATGACTCAGTGAAAAAAGATTACTTAAAAGGAAGGGATCGAGACACCGACCAAAAAGAGGTTGAAATATATTTAAAAATACATTAACGTTTCGGCTCCCCCACGGGAGCCTTGTTCACAATGAAACATGCGGCAGAGCTTGCGCTCTTTTTATGTGCGGCTCAAGACATGACCAAGGCATTTGGCATACATGGACGACAGATTTCCTTCGTTGCGATTAAGAGTGTGCGCTATGGTTTGGATGATTACGGATTCAAGATAGAGACGCGCAGAATGATTTCGTTTCCTCGCGACCACACGAGATTTGTCCCAGTTAATCGTGTGAGACGTAGTTGCGCAGTGTTCGGCTAGGGCATTCGACGCAACTTGTCGTTTTTGGACGTCATTCCTGTGCTGTTGAAGTCTTTTCTTGAAGTTGCCGGTTTCTCCGACGTAGACATAGCGACAGTCCGCACACGGAATGACGTACACCACACCTGGGAACTTGTCCTTTTCCAAAAGGTCTTTTACACGCACGAGCTCATGCCTGAGTTTCCGGGAGGAAACGTGCGCAGCCTGCACGTCATATGAGCGCAGAACTCGTGCAAGTGTCTCGCTTACGCCTGGGACGTAAGGTATCGCAGCCCGTTTTTTGGGGGAGTCCAGGGTGGGTGGGTACCGCGGGAGCCACCTGGCGCCATAATGAGTCAAAGAAGTGCTCAGGGTAACCACAAGCCGTCAATTCACGCTGCACAAGTGCATTGTCTGCCATGCAATCTTCCGCTGCAATGCACGTTAAAGTATTTTTAAATATATTTCAACCTTTTTTTGGTCGGTGACTCGATCCCTTCCTTCTAAGTATGCATCATCCCGACCAGACAGGCTTCCGTCATACCAGGGTCCTTCAATACTTTTCTCCTGGTCATGAAACTCCCGCGTAACGCTATGGGAGAGCTTCATATAGCGCCCGCAGTTGCGGCGCCGCGGCGCTGGCGTCGCTAGAAGGGCGACGGGGAAGGCGGCCGCTGCCGCCGGAAAGCGGAGTGTCGGCGCGGCGTGCTGTTGTGCGTGTTTGTTTTTTATTGCGATAGCAATTATATGGACACTTCAACCGAATTTCTGCCGTCGGCGTCGCCGTCGCCGTGAGGTTCCGTATAGATAAAATCTTCGCCGCGCGCCGTATGCCCCAGCGGAAGCGTGCGGGGACGCGCGCTATCACGGAGAGCGAACGGAGTATAAAGACAAACAAGAGAAACATGCAAAAAAAATAATATACTTATTCAGTTTGATCGGTAAATGTAGTCTTGAATGACCTAATGACGATGGAATCTCCGAGCTGCATGGTTTCAATCTGGGCTGGTATTTTTATAAAAAGACTCGGGGGGTGTTTTAGTCGACTAAGTGAAACGCCAACCTTGAACTGATGGTCACTGCGACATTAAATGTGAATGGATGAAAAAAAAAATACACTCGCGCAGGTTTGAACTGATCATGTTTAAATTTGTATGCGTAAATGCAAACCGCACATATTGCCTATCTCTAGCATGCGCAGTTCACCGCTGCTGCTGCAATTAGTGCCAAGATGACTTTATTTAGACGTACCTGTTATGCGCGCAAAATTACCATTGGCAGCTTCGCGATGCCCCAGAATAAACAGGCAATTAACAGGAGAATAAGCGCTGCGGAGCGCCAGCGCGCCGTAGGGCGCACCATAACTTCTTGCGCAAGCAACGTTAACCTGTGTGTCAGCTAAGCTTAGTCATTGCGCACTGTATAATTTAAGCACGAATTTAATCACCTACACAGGAATCAAGAAGCGTAAATATAGGTACGAGCACAAGCGAAATTGCAACACTTGACGGGCAGCCTTGGGTGAACGATTGCTAACAATCAATGACTTGAAGTAATAAACAACTTGCATGCTATCGTATTTGGTGAAGAGTAAGCACTGCTATAATCAGTTAGCGGACACAGTGAAATAAAAATGTGGGCGAGGTGTTTTTCATGGCAAACATTCACGCGAACGCGCGACTGCCCTTCCAAGCACGGCAGATCGGTGCCCTTCTACTCACGGTGGCGCCTCTGGTGGCAGCTTTTTTTCCTATATGAAACTTCGGCGGGAGTTTCATGACCAGAAGAAATATTGAAGGACCCTGGTCATACTCTCGACTTGAACAAAGATTAACACTCAAACATCACTGGAATGTGTTCGGACGTGGGTACTAAGTGAAGCAAACACTTATGGATGGTGGTAGAAGTCATAGTCATGACCATGATTCAGAAAAATGAGAATGACTCAGCGAAAAAAGAATAACACTGAAAAACCAATGGAATAGATTCGGATGTGGTACTAAGTGAAGGAAATGTCTTAAGGTTGATAGTCGAAGTCATAGCCATGAGCATGACTATGGCTTTCACCTTAAGGTCTCTTAGGTGTAGCTAAAGGGACTCGTGAGGACTCATTACATGAATGCCATAACATGCGTGTCGTGTTGGTCATGAAAGAGCCGCCTACGTCTTGGTGCTCTCATGGCCATTTCGTTACCTTGGTAGGTTCCCCACACACTGCTTCGCATAACATCGATTCGCACAGGGCGTGAGATCTGCCGGCTTTTATTGCGATAGCAATTGTATGGACACTTCAACCGTATTTCTGCCGTCGGCGTCGCCGTGAGCTTCCGTATAAAGTCCAAGGGCGATAAAATCGTCGCCGCGCGACGTATGCACGAGTGAAAGCGCGCGGGGGACGCGCGCTATCACGGAGAGTGAACGCACGGCGGAAAGCAAACGCGCGACCTTGGTCGCGCGAATGGCCGTGGGGGTATGGGAGGGAGGGGGGCGGGGCGAGGCAGTGCTGCGGCACCAAATGCTTATCTTGCAACCGGGCGCAAGGGGAACTGGCCACTCAATCTCCAACTCGAAAGCAAGAAAGCGGGAAGGCAGCGCAGGAAGGAGGGGGGGACAGCCTCTGCTCTGCCAACAACTGCGTTTGTATTTTGCCCGGCTGTGGCGGTCGCCCGCACAGTCTCTTAAAAGCGATCTCCACACGGCTCTGACCTTTGTATGCGCTGTGCATTCGCCGCAGTTTCCGTTGAAGCGATAGACCGCACGAACCTTCGCTTGCTGCGGCGGCTGCGCTTGCTGCCAGTGTGTTGACAGTCGTCTGCTGTCATTGAGTGTGATCTATTCATGTTTTCTTGTGCGCGCTGACACCACGCTTGTTAATTCAGTTAGTAAGCGAATGTGTCCAAGTTTATGCAGCCGATAAAACTACTATCCCTACTCCACCTAGCTATCTACTAATTTGCTGTCGCAATTGATGCTTCGCCTTTCGGGCGAAACTGCGACATTTTTTGTGCTCTGTACTTTCATTATGAACGAAATCCAAGTCGCCCAACTTGCGGACTTACTACAGAAGAGAGCTTCACTTGCTGAAAGCATCGGGCGAACTAGCCAGCTATTTGTTTAGTCCTTTTTTGACAAAAGTTGGAAGTGACAAACTGCCAGGTGTCGAGTTACCAGTGCACTGTGTTCAGCTCCGCCTCCGCAAATGTCGCAACATTTCTGCCCATACACTGTAGATGTAAAAAATAAATAAAAATATAACCCTGCTCTGCAATGCGCTGTTAATAAAAGGACTTCCACAGACAAGGCGCCAGTGTCGTCTTGCTTTGCGAGCGGTATCTGTAGGCACTCGATCCGGTCAACGGCCGTATTCGAGCCGCCTTACAACATGTTGCGCCCTAACAACTAAGTAGTAATAACGGGTTAAGCGAGAACCGATGGACAGAATTGCAATAACGCAGCGTCTGTTATCACAGTGCTCAGTGTCCGCGCAGGCCTTCGCTGTGAGGTAGCGTCTGCTTGAACTTCCCAGACGGTGGCTTGCGAAATGTTGGCAGAGCTGCAATTTCTTTCCCGTAATATGTACGCTGATGTGAAGCCCTTTGTTTAAAAAAATTCCGTTATCACTCCCCGCCCCCCTCCCCTCCCACCTTTTATAAAAATTAAACCGCGTCTGTGACACTGAACATGACAGCTTCCCTCTTATTCTTTTTGTCCCCATATAATGCTTCTAAAAGCTTGAGAATGCTTCCTCCCAACCGTAATTAGGTGCAACCTTTCCTACTCTTTGAACTATGTCGCAACAAAGGAAACTGTGCACACAAGTTTCTCAATTTGCACAGCTTTTGTATTGCTAGGCACTCAATATATTTAAGTCCTTTGAAAGACCATGTGCACTTGATACTTTACTGTATTCTTGAATTTTTTTTCTTTCACAGTGGAATGCAATTAGACGGCTCGTCTCCATTGGCGGTTTACATTGTCTTTTACGCGTTACACGACCTCGCAAGCCATCGCACCGGTATGCGACAAAGGCACTGCTGCAAAAACCTGCAGAAAAACTTCAGCCATGACGATTGTTAATTCGGCTGCACGTGATCCTGTGCTCCGATAGTGTGCGGATATCGAGACCTGATATGATCATGTGTGTAGCCTCTGATTCTCTCTGCTTTCTTCTCGTTGTCCTACCTCTCCTTCCTCAATCCTCAGTGTTGGAAAGGAATCCGGACTTTCCATTCTGGTTACCCTCACTGCTTTGCTCCTTTCTTTCGTATCTAACCATATATAAATATCTGAGTATCCAAGTATTTAGGTTGTTTAGCCTGACGCTCAAAGCATTGATACTGTCCGCTATGGACGCTATGGGCATCCGCTATGGCGGTGTCGGTGTTGCAATGCCGACAACGCGTTCCAGCAGACCTGCTCCGTGAATGCGTCTCTCTCTCTCTCTCTCTTGCTCTCATTTTCTTTATCTCTCTAGCGCGAAGAACCTCTTCTTCACCTCGCAGAGCACGACTGTGCGAACGCGCCAGCTGTGGGCGAAGACGACGACGCTCGAACGCAATCATATCAACAACAACAATTCTGCCATAATAGAAAACTGGAAGTCCTCTTTACCAAATTCAGATGTCTCATTCCTGCATTACACTTTTATCTGCATCGATCTGGTCTGGCGCCGTCCTCCTTGTGCTCATACTGTGGTGCAGACGAAACAATACAACACTTCTTCCTGTCATGCCACCGTTTTTCCTCATTAACAAAACACGCTTTAGAAGAAAAACTTCACAGTGCTGGATTGAATATTGCGATATCCAATATTCTATTTTTTGGTGCCTCTTCTTTCGGGCTTTGTCATAGGGATGTTGGTGCAGCTGTTGTGGGGTATATAATGGAATCAGGACGATTTCCTTGCTAAATTCTTAAATTTTATATGAATCAATTCTTTTAGTCATTCAAACATTTTCAAAAGTGATCCTTATTAGACTCCGATAATTGTTTTCCTTTAATCACTCGATTCTTGGCCAATCCCCCATAGTGGGTACGAGGCACTCTCGAAGGCAAGCAAGCAAGCAAGCAAGCAAGTAAGCAAGTAAGCAAGCAATCATATGGTTCGCATAAATGCATGTTCTGCAAGCGTGGCTCTATAGCGTAGTGGTTACGACGCTCGCCTTGGGACCGTGGGTACGCGGGTTCGAATGCCACCTCGGCAAAAAAGTTTATTTTCTTCTATTTCTTGATAGTTTCTTGATACGAGCCACAAATTCCGGCTGGCGTAAACATCTTCGCTGTTAAAAAAAGAAACGCGAATTGAACGCATTTTTCAGCAGCACCTTCCCCCTATGCCGGACACCAAGCCCAAATGCCAGGCACGTTGCATCGTGTGCAATGGAGCGCATACCACGAACAGCTCGAACTGTAAATACCGCTTTAGAAAGAAGAAGATCATCATCAGCCTATATTTTTGTCCACTGCAGGACGAAGGCCTCTCCCTGCGATCTCCAATTACCCCTGTCTTGCGCTAGCGTATTCCAACTTGCGCCTGCAAATTTCCTAACCTCATCATCCCACCTGACTTTCTGCCGTCCTCGACTGCGCTTCCCTTCTCTTGGTATCCATTCTGTAACCCTAATGGTCCACCGGTTATCCATCCTACGCATTACATGGCCTGCCCAGCTCCATTTCTTCCGCTTAATGTCAACTAGAATATCGTCTACCCCCGTTTGTTCTCTGATCCACACCGCTCTCTTCCTGTCTCTTAACGTTACTCCTAATGTTTTTCGTTCCATCGCTCTTTGTGTGGTCCTTAACTTGTTCTCGAGCTTCTTTGTTAACCTCCAAGTTTCTGCCCCATATAACTTCTACCAATACCACAAATCAAGTTCAGGGATCAACTGCCGGGCCCTCTAACAGCACCATGACTCGACGGCGCCCGGTCCGCCTGGGCCGTAGCAGCACCTACCGTAACCGGTCGACCTCCTTCCCACCGCTGTCCCGAGGGGGCGCTCAAAACGTCACTCGAGATCTCGCTCAACCCAAAGGACTGCCTCGTCTTCGAGGGCAGTCACCACGAAGGAGTGGTCTCGGTCACCCAGCAGAGCTCCACCCAATGAGGTGGTCTACCGACTTCTTCCCAAGAAGGTGGCTTGGGAGCAAGGACCCCCGGCCGGCATCATGGCGTCGTCATCGGCCATTTCACAGGTGAGGGAGCTGGCCAGGGAGAACTCTTCCCTTAAAGCTCAAATCCCTTCCCAGCAGTCCCGGATTGCAAAATAATGAACTACATTCAAACCCTCGAGACTAAATTTGACAGGGCACTTTCTACTAACCACCACACACAAACACCTCCAAGTACGCTCTTCCCCTGCAGCCAGCAATACGGTACCAAGAACGGAAACACCACCACAACCAGTACAGAACGCCGGCAAGCGCAAGGCCGCCACATCCACTGCATCCGTTCATGCCGAAGCAGACATCACCACGGCGGTTACTTCGGCGGTGACTGCGGCCATATCTACACTAGCTACAAGATTAGAAGCCCAATTTGATGCACGCTTTAACGCGATGTAACCGGCCATTATAGATACAAACAACTTGTTTGCAACACTCAAAAGCTTTACAGAGGCCACGCTAGCCGATTTCGGCGTGCAGCTGGCCAAGAAACACACCTCATCAGCAAGCCGTGCAGCCATTTCAAAGCCGGCCTCCACATCAATGACCACGTAATCTATTATGGCTCCCCGTCACTCCAAGTTAACAATTTGGCAGTGGAACTGCAGGGGGTACAGTAAGAGTAGGAGCAACCTGCAGCAATTCAGCAGGTTCCAATTCTGAATCCAGCATATTCAGAATAATCGCCAGCAAAAAGATGAAGTACCTGACGTCATAGCTCTACAATAAACGAACGGCCACGTGAAACTCCCTAGCTACAAGGAGTATAACCAATCAAGCACACACAACACCCCCAGTATGGCCATTCTGATCTACAACAATCTGACGGCCGTGCAGTACGAAATTGAAAGCACCGGCATACAACACACGTTCATTGAAGTTCTACCGAAGAGAAGAAGACTCAAAACACTCTTCATATTAAACATATAGAGCTCACCCAAAGAAAGAGGAGCAGACTTCCCATGCATCTTTCGTAAAACGTCTGCGCTGGCCAAAGATGCACAAATACTAATCATTGGAGATTTCTGCACTAAACACCCAGACTGGGGCTATCCCAAATCAGACCCAAAGGGCGTCCGGTTATGGGAAGCCATTCAAGACTTATAGCTAACCATTCTGAACGACGCGCAACAGCAGCCAACGCGGATCGTAAACAGCGTGTGCAAAGATACCTGGCCAGACTTGACGCCGTGCAGAAACACACCGTGAGCTCGATGGGAAAACACGGGCCTCTTGGCAGTCAGTGATAACTGCATCCTCTCCACTACCATTGCAACATCCACCTACAAAAGAACCAAGACCACTGCGCGAATCACGGAGTGGAACAATTTCCGACAAATGCGTGAAGAAGCGGCACCCGACACCATTTCGGACATAAACAAATGGGTCGAGTCGTTAAAGCAGGACGTGACCACGGCGACACGCGAAATGGAGGTCACTCAAGAGCAGCCGACGACAGATTCCCGCCTCCTCCACATGTGGGAAGCGCAGGAAGGCCTCATGCGCAGGTGGCGGCGTCAACGGCACAACAAGAAGCTTCGCCGTCGCATCGCGAAACTCGAACGTGACATTGAAGCCCACAGCGCCACACTCGAACGCCAGCAATGGGGCCAAATTTGCAACAGCCTGAATGGCGAGATGGGCTGTAGGAAAACGTGGCATCTGCTGCGGCACCTCATTGACCCCGGTAGTTCCAAGTCGGCAGTACGCAAGCAATTCGAGCGTATAATCCACCAATATCCGGGTACCGACGAAGAGCTGCTGGAGGAGCTCGGCAACTGGTACATCAATACCTCCCACCAGAATCAGAAGAGCAGCAGCACTAATGCAACAACAGTACAACTGCCACAATACACTGTAATCCCCAACCAAGAACTGGACGCCGACATCTCGGAGGCAGAGGTCGGCGCCGCGCTCCACAAGCTGCGTACAACATCGGCGCCCGGCCCCGACGGTGTGACCAACAAGACTCTGTGAAACCTTGATTCAAAGTCGGTAGGGGCCATCACCAAGTACATGAACGAATGCTGGAAATCCGGACAAATACTCCCGGAATAGGAAACACGCCAGAGTCACCTTTATACAGAAACCGGGCAAAAAACTCGACCTTGGAAATCTTCGACCCATATCCCTGACCTCTTGCTTGGGCAAGCTACTGGGACACGTCGTGTTATACCGTCTACAAAACTACACGAAACAGCACAACCTACTTCCCCCCACTATACTAGGCTTCCGAGCTCACCTATCCACCCAGGATGCCTTCATCCAACTGCACCATGATCTCATAAGACGAGAGAGTGGTACAAGCACCAAAGCCTCACTCGGCCTAAACCTTCACAAAGCATTTGATACGTGAAGCACACTGCCATAGTAAACAGCTTGGCCGAGTTGCAACCGGGAGAACGCACGTACAATTACATATGTGCTTTTCAATCCAACCGTACGGTCGAACTCTCGGTGGGCAATCTACTCTCCAAACCGATCAATCTCGGAGATCGCGACACTCCTCAAGGAGCTCTTCTATCACCTTTCCTATTTAATCTCGCAATTAAGTCTCTACCATCGAAACTCGACACGATACCCGGCCTGCTACACACTCTCTACGCCGACAACATTACGCTCTGGACGATCACAGGACCCGACGGATAAGTCGAAGAGACCCTGCAGAAGGCAGCCGACACGGTCGTCCAGCATGTGACGGACGCGGGTTTGAGTGCTCGCAGAGCAAATCGGATATATTAATACTGCGGCTCCCAGACCGGCGCAGCCCTATTGCAAAAACCAGCGTCTTCCAGTGCCTTCCAGTGTGAAACCAGTGCGTGTTTGGCACTGGGTGGCACTGGGGACGCTGGCGCACGCTGGGAGTCACTGGGAGTCACTGCGACACTGGTGAGATCGCTGGATAAGTGCTGGGTCACACTGGACGAGACGCTAGTTTCACTGCTATGACGCTGGGGCGCACTGGTGTGCGCTGTACACACGCTGGTTGTCGCTGGAGTTCGCTGGCTCGTACTGGAGACTGCGCTGGTTTCGTTTGTGCCGCACTGCCGGAGTATATAGGCGCTGTGGAATATTAAATACTTGATACAATTTCATGCGCATCTCCTGTCTAAAAAACAAACTCCTGTCCTAAGTAGCGCTATAATTGGGGATCATAAATGTCTGTTTCACGTCGGTGGTGTTGCAGCTTGGAATAAAGGTGCGTGAGCTAGGCCATGCATATGCGACACTTCAGATCACTTTCGCTTTGTACATTTTCCTTTTGACTGTGCGGATAGCTGTATTGGTGAACGAAATTACGCAAAACGCAGATAACGCCTCGTTTTCTAGTAGTTTGTACGCAAGCGATGACTGCGAGTTGTCGCAGTGTTGTACAGTCGAAACGAAATCCAGCAGCCTTTCAGACGCGTTCGAACGGACCTCAGGAAGCCTGCCGCTAATTGATATTATCGCACCGACAACAAAGCTGCGGCGATTCGGGCGCTTCCACTTTCCCTGGTGTAGTAAAAAGAATAGTTAAAAGGTTCTGAAGCTCAAATACAAACATTTTCCCATTCGCCAGGTACCCAAACCGAGATCGTTTGCTTCCCCCGAAGGCTAGGCCTACCGTAACCGCCGAGTCCGTCTACACTCTATCGGCCGGTCTAGGCTGAGGAATCAAGATGTCTAACGAGGATAAATCACTCTGTAGTTCCGCTTTCCCATCGGTGTTTTTAAACAGACCATTCTTTCGTGTCTACGGTGTCAGCACAACAAGCGATGAGCGCCGATATGAAGCGTTATAAACATACCTATCTGTGCTGTTGCTGAAGGCTGCCAGCCGCATTAACCGACCGCTTCTCTGACGGAGATATGTGGCTAAACATACCTGTCGATTGAAAAGCATTGTCGAGCTATGGAAATGTTGCATTACATTTGCGCGAAGAACAAGAAACGGTTGTCAAAATCGGCAGTAACAGCCCGAACAACATCCCGGGTCGGCGGTTAATTTAAGGCTTTTTTCGTAGTTAATATACCAATCGCAAAAGCAAATCAGTGTTGCAGCACTTCCAGGCATAGTATGCAATACGGACAACAACTTTTTCGTTCTGATAGAGGCGTAAGTTTTAGTTGAAGGCGATATCGTATCTACCATGTCTGTGCGAGACATCCGTGCAAAGCTGCTACTGTCTCTGCGCGTTGACATGCCAAAATATGAATCGGTAATCATGAATGGGTGTGACCTAGCTTATGGCGTTGCACAGTTTATGGAAAACTCGCATGCTGGATCGGAATGCAGAACCAATTGTATCTTCGAAGTCACATTTCATTCGGATGATTTCACAGCTGAAAGACTTTTATGATCAGAGAGACTCCCAACCAGACTGGTATCCGTTGTTGTTGAAGTGTATCATTTTGCCTCCCTTTTAGAGAACTCTTACCGTAATAATTGTACTTTGAAGTGTTTGTTTTGTGCTTGTAGACGCGGCTGACTGATCCCCGCCCCCACCAGATCTCCTGGCCGCTCCCTCGCCGGAAGCGTGGGAAGCGATACTTAAGAACCCGAACCTGGAGGTTCAACTTCGGGCCATCAGAAGAGCCGAGGAGGTGGCTGTAAGGCATCACCTGGTAGCCACCCCTCACTAAGCCAAATTAACAAAATCAAGTTGTTTTCTCCTCCTCCTCAGCAGCACCTCAGCGTGTGAAAACTGAGCTGATCGAAGCGAAAGTGACGTTTAACTAAAATCTGCCCGCTGTTTTCAATGGACGCAAACGTGGCGAGGCTGACCACACAAATAAAATTCCGCCTCCATTCCGCCCTATTAAAATTCACAACGAAGCTGGCGCGGACGTTCGAAAAGTACCAACGCCACCTAGATAGCACAAGGCCTACGCACTCCGATCCATGACGTCATGCTAACTGGCCCGACCGCCATAGAGTCTAATGGGGATGCTCTCGCGTAAGCAACAGTGAGTTTGACGTCACCGCTTTCGTCCCGCCAGCCTTGGCAATGAAAATTTCGGGCCACGTAACATGATGTCATGGATCCGAGGGCGTAGGCCTTGTGCTATCTAGATGGTGGTGCAAGTACCACCACCTCAAATGAAGTAAGACGTCGTTACACAAGCACCACCACCACAAGCGACGTACGTCACGCGTGCCCGCACGTGTGCGGAAGTGCAACACACATCCTCATTCTTCTAGGCCGTCCGCCAAGCGCAAGTACCTTATTTGAACTAAATTAACGTTTAAGAGTAAATTGCGTCAGAACATGCGTAAAGTACGACTTACACGCAAGCTGCACTCATGATGGCTTCGGATTGTTGTTCGAATTTACGAGAAAACATAATTCTGTTGCGCGGAAACACAAAACCAAAGCCTTCCAGCTGCCGTTTGTTTTTGGGCCCTCCGGCTGGTGCAACTGCCTTAATGAACTACCGTAATTGAATTTCTCAACGTAAAATGTATTAGAAAATGCTTAAAGTAACACTTACACACAACCTACAGACATGATATCATCGGATTGTAATTCGAATATATGAGAAAACATAATTATGTTACGCTGAAACTAACACAAGCCCTTTTTCCAGCTGTCGTTTTTTTTTTTTTTTCGGTGAGGCCGCTACTAAAAATACCGACCAACTAGAGGCTAGCAGCATCGCTGTAAGAAATCTAATCAAGTTCGTTCGTAGGCTGCCTAAAAGCCAGCCATTCTTATTGAACGAATTGAAATTAATGTGCAGAAACAATTTGCCATGTCCGTTCACTCCGGAACGGTTTCCCTCTGCGCAGCAACCGCCGCTGCACTTTAACGGAATCATTCAAGGCTTCACTGGAACGCTGGAATTGCTGCTGCGTTCGAGACTGGTCGGGGTTGACTCTTAGTGACGACTCCAACACAGGTGGCGTTGCAGTTGGGTTAGGTGCATGCGTTGCCGCAGGACGGCGTCATATTACACTGCTGCAGCTGTTCAAACTTCTAGCTGATTTTCGCGAGAGATATACGCAAGGTAACTTTTATTTTATCATTATCATGGATCGTTACGTTTCAATGCAATTTCGAAACTTCGACACAAGTTGCGTTGCATTTACTCTCAATATCGACCACGACGTCGCACGCCTGCCTTCGTCCCAGGCAAAGCACTCCGGAATTATCCTTAGCAGGTTCGCTGTAAAATATGTTAAGCTCAATATTAATACTCCTGAAATGCCTCTGAGCTCTATGCACGGTGCTCTTCTTGTGCATTCATTTCGTCTTCGCCTCCTTTAATACGCTGTCGAAGACCAGCATGGGACAGCTCCAGTGCCTCCTACACAAAAAAAGAAAGAAATCAAAAAGAAAAAAACAGCCACCCGGAAGCAGCGTTATACTATAAGGCCTGCAGTATTTTCTAAATAAATAAATAAATAAATAAATACTATTCCCATTCCATATCCATATCCTATCCCCTCTGCCTGCAAATGCTGGACGCAAGACGAACGCACCGTATTCTATAATTTGAATTTTAATGAAGACATGTTTCCTCTCCCTTCGTTATTGTCTCGGTGAATTCACATAACGAAAGTTGTTCTTTAGAAAATGGCGCTGTTTGTTGTGACAGCTAGTTAGCTTTCGCAATTCAGAACTGGAAGAACGAGTGCAGATTCAATTTCTTGCTTCTTGGGATCTCTAGCTTCGTGCGTAGCTTATACAAACCCGCTCGCATTATTGCAAAAGTGAACGGGCACAGCGCAGGGCCGCGAACAAGTCTCTGAGAAAAAATTACCTCGCAAACTGGAACGTACCGTGAGATAACGCTGCAAGGGAGCCGGATTACCTGCAGATTTACCTCCCCGCTGAAGCCAATTTCATAATTGACCCTCCTCAAATCCCACAGTGGAAAAAAGAAACAGCTCTAATATATTGCAAAGTGCCCGTGGAACAGGTCGCAGGTTACTATAAGTATACATTTCTGGAGTATGTTTTCTGTTTGCATGAAGAGGAAATCCTCCTTAGAAACGGAGTGAATAAAAGAACTAACTTTGGCGCATCTTGACATTTTGCGGGGTTTATACAGTATCAGAGGAGGATTAGGTAGGCGTTTTTTATACTGCACAATGGTGCGTGCTGCAAGTTTTCTGTACGTATACGTACGAAACCGTGTTGCTAAACCGTCTTTCTGTCAACATTTCGCAACAGTGCGTGTACGCGTTGCTCTAATGGCTTACAATGTAATATTTGTTCCGATTTCTTACACTACGAAACATTACACAAAATTCGTCCTAAATGCCTTCTGAACAACTCCATCTTCAGTTTGGTACATCCCAAGGAACTGACTGAGTCGGCTGGTTCGTAAAAAATTGGAGGACGCTTAAGCTTCGCCTTTTAAGAGTGGAACGCGATAGTGCGGTCGGGATCCGTTCGCATCATATTTTTCTTTGGGAGTAGGCTTCACTGCAACAGACACGTTGGAAAGCCAGCTTACAAAGACCAAGCTTACGCTGATCCCCTTAAAGTCGGCTTCACTTTTAAGCCCAGATGCATTCCTGGGAAGACATTTTTACAGGAGCAATTTAAGCTGTCTTGTATCAAAATGCGAAATCCCTAGGGCCTTTTGTATTATTTTATTAATTGTTTGCTAACGCCCCGAGGCGCGCGCATGTCCAAAATTTAGAAAGCCTCCGTTTTTAACATTCCCCTCAATGTTGCCTAGAACCAAAGTACAGCGAAACACTATCAGAATTGCAGGACGCTTTAGCTTCGCCTTTAAGAGTGGAACGCGATAGCATTCAAAGATCCCTGGCTGCTTATCAGGCTTCTTTCTCGTTTATTCAAGTTACAATTCGACGCTATCACGCCTGTAGGTTGTGGTTAAGTCGTACTTTACGATTTTTCTGGCGGATTTTACTTTGAGAAATAAAATTTTTGTTCACTAACGCCTTGCGCCACGCGGAGGGCCTGTGTGGTCGAGGTGGTTCAGGATGATGTGATTTGGCATGGTTATTTCCGCCAGACGCCGATGCTTACGCCGACACCGAAACCGACACCGACGCCGAAGCGGGATTTTCGGCGACACGGGGCCCTTAATGCTGTCGCGTTAAAATGTATGTGCGTCATGAAAGCGCTGACTTCAATTTGTCTATTACAATATGTGTGCTAAAGCAATCAGTTAAAAAGATGATTAGTGAAATTTGTTGAGTATAAAATGACTTTGAGCAATTCAATTTTTGTTCACTAACGGGTTGCGCCACGCGGAGGGCCTGTGTGGTCGGGGTGGTTCGGGATGATGTGGTTCGGCATTTATTTATGCCAGGCGCCGATGCTTAACGCCGAAGCCGAAGCCGACGCCGGATTGTCTGCGACACGGGGCCCTTAACGCTATCGCGTTAAGATGATTCCAAGAACATGCACCACAATGGTGTACCCGTGCCCTGAATATTGAAGCCGTTTTCCGCGCGTACGGGCACGGAAGGCAACGGAGGAAGACTACTTCGCCCTTTCTAGCATGTTGTTCTTTACTCTGTGGAAACCATTAGTTCCGGTAGTATAGCCCACCGTGAAATAAACAACGCATTATGTCGAGAGATGAATTTTGTTGTTGCCGCTTTAATATTTTTCTCCTGTCACTTTCCTTACAGCTTTCCCGGTACTATTTCGTGCTTACAAAGATCAGCCAAAACGCGTTCGTGAAAAAAAGTGACATCTGTAAATTATGTATTTGTTTTTTAAACTTTCTGCTGATGAAACAGCCCTTCTATGCGTGAGCAACCGTATTCAAATGGAGCAAATTGAGTGTCATAACGCCGAGTAATGAAAATCTAGATAGAATTCTCTTATACACGGCGATGCGATTTGACAGCCATACTCTATTCATAATTTACGCTCGAAGCTGCAACACCGCAATAAATTACTGAATAACAAAATACGAAAAAGGGTAGTTTGGCAAAGGCATGCATATCCCAGTACTCATACTTCAAAGACAGCGAATTATGCTTGATAAGTGAGTTCTTACAATACTTCGAAGGCCTTTTTTAAGGCCGGTAAAGTGCGAATAAAACACGGAGAGCTGTAAGAATTAGGACATACTGAGCGCTGTTTATGTTCTCATTATTTCCGCTGTCCGTATATTTGTTTGCGCTTTACCTGCCTTCGAATATCGCCGTACCAGCTACCTCGGATGCAGACCCTAGTTCAGTATATACCTTCGACGGTCCTATAGCGACCTTGTTTGCCGCTGCCCGAAGTCAACCCAAAGCATTGCATACGCTTCACAAAATCCAAAGTAATTCCTTCGCTATACTCACTCTTTGCAAGCGCTCCACTACTTCAGCGCATAGTACCTCTACAGTAAATCTTCATATGCGGCCAGTCGGTGCATATCAGCTTCACGTGAAACTGCGTAATAAAACGCCGACACAGGGAGGCACAGAAATGCGAGGTACGTACGCTGGCTTCAACTTTTATTGAAGAAGGCTCACCCAAAATATTTTATATTTTGGTGCGTAAGCGTCAAATGGCCCATTGAGCGATAATGCTGGCGGCGTTTGTATCAGCGAAAAAAATGGCACCGCTAACTTCCCAAGCGCCGGCCAGCCCACTCGTGACACTGGCTGGCACTTACTGGATCGAGCAGGGCATGCCGCTACGGAGTCTGAAGCAACTACATCGTCAGCGGCCGCAGTCTCGGCAGTATCGAAACGGGGCGGTCCATGCCAGCAAACCGCAGACGAAGTAAGGGAACGGAAGAACGAAGCAGCACAAGCGAAGAGGCAGGCAGCGAAATTCACCATCGCCATCAGCTCTCCCAATACATGGCGGCCGGAACGAGTATTAATGCAGACATTACTCGCAGCGTAAAACTCGAAGGGCCGCTCAGCGGCATTAAATGGGACATTACGGCTTTCGCATTCACAACTCATAAGACATATTTAGCTGTCCACGGATTTTTCAGAACGCAGCAACCCAGCAAAAAAAAAAGTTGTTTTAGAAATGAAACCCGTGACTGCGTGTTATAATCAGGAAAAGCACAGAAAAACAAACAAACAAACAAAGAAGCAAAAGTTATCGCAGAGCGATATCCAACGCAAGTCTGACACGTCAATGACAAATAAAATCTTATACCACGTTCTAACACCAGGCGCGCGCATGGCGCGAGAAGAAAGCATGAAACAGCTCAATACCACTCAAGCAGCCTGACCTGAATAAAACCATCATGAGAAGACTTAGACCAAAAATCCAGTGGAATAGTCTAAATATGACTTATTCTACGTCCACTTTCTGCTGTAACCGATGCATGGTTCTGTTTACGGTGTGCCGGCTCTGCTCGCTATAGAGCGCACCTGTTCCTTGTCTATATTTACCTACGCAACGACACGCGGCCGCCGCCAGCAAACCATCGGGCAACTCTACTACACCGCGAAGCTGTGAATTGAAACTAGCATAGACCAGCAGCTGCTGACCAAAGTCATTTAAATATTTCTTTCGTTACGAGTATGCAATAATATATCTGCTTGTCTTATAATCATGCATCATGTGGTTTCCTTTTTGTGGCCCTTACGGCTTCCAACCCGGCCTTCTTCGGGCAGGGGTGGATCGGCTAGACCGCCAGACTATTTTAAAAGGCAAATTTTTGGACAATGACCTCACACATCGCATGCTTATACGAAACAACGCGGCATTTGCTACAGTGAAAAAGAATCAATGGGTCTCACGTGTTCGCCTACTGTTATCATCATGAAAGAAAAAATTACCACCCATCCGACTGTAGGGCAAAGCTACCAACGGGCGGATCGCAACATTATTTATCATGGCTTTTCATCCACCTTGTGAACTACCGCAGAACTGAGTTACCATACCGTTAATCTCGTTCCTCTTAATTTCCGCAGAGTGGAGCACTTTTTGTTCACATGTCCTCATACTTGGTGCAACCTTTACGTAGAGCGAGAATAAGATGTACCGCTTATTTTCCGATAATGTGGAAAGATATTGAGTGATATTTAATATAAGTGGCAAGAATCTTGACCTAAGGAAGAGCGGACCGTCAAGAACATTCGTTCTACATAGTAAGTCGATTTTGTTTTGTTAATGTGCATTAATAAAAGCTACTCCAAGCCATAGGCGACAAATGATAGTTACCTCCCGTCGTGGTAAGCCATTTGCAAGGCGGAGCTTCAGATCAGGATCCAGGGAACAAAGGCGCTGGCTTTTAGAGTCTGCCGAATTCCACTGGGCTAACGTAAGCTCGTGAGTAAGCGCACGGAGCTGTCCCGAAGTGTCTGTTCTTGACATCGACATAGTGACGCAATCGGCACTGGTATGTGAAGATCGAGTGGCTGTGTCTGCTTGCTCGTTTCCAAGTATGCCACAATGACTCGGCAACCATTGAAATACGATGTGATGTCCTTTGTCAACCGTCCGATGGTAAATTTCTGTCCGCGACAAGTCGTCCGTGGGGTCCACGGCGTAATGCAGAGAGCAAACTCTGGAGGGTGGCCTTGGAATGGCAGACCATTTCTGGGGCGGTTCCTGATCGACAAATTTCATTGCTACACACAGAGCTGTAAGTTCGACAGCCGTCATCGATGTCAAGTGCGATGTCCGGAATTTTATCACCGTAGATTTTGCTGGGACAAATACTGCAGCTACGGGCTTAACTGGAGTGCATGACCTACCCATCGGTGTAAACACGTAAGCGGTCCCCTTCATAGGTAACGTCGTAGGTAACGTGCATATATAAGGCTACCTGTTTCAATGCTGCTGACGGCATTTGTGCTTTCTTGTTGATGCCTGAAATGGTCAGGCATACTCGAGGTGAATGCAGAGACCACAGTGAATGCACAATTGAGGAGGCCGAGGCACGTCCGCAGAACTTGTGCTTGTATTATCAGAATCGCCGCAAGTCCAGATTGTGAAATTTGCGGGTGCAAAGAGACAATAGCGCTCCTGTGTGATTATGGTTGTTTTAGTACACAAAGAAAAGTCCTCAGCACCACGCACGACAAGATTAACAACTGTACCCTTACGGAAGCCAGAATTCTTGGACCCCGGTCCCAGCCGACGTCGGCACGAACTGCATTTGCTTTTTAAAAGAAACGTGACTCATTGAAAAACTATAGAGTGTGCGAACTGATGCTTTCCCCTTTTTTTAATCTTTTCTTGTCTTTTAAATCTATTCTGCCCTTACCCCATCCCTCTGTGCAGAGTAGCCAACCAGACAGTTAATCTGGTTAACCTCTCCGCCTTTCACATCTTGTTTTCCTCCTTTTGTTATTATGCTCCAATTACTATGTGGAGTGAGATTACGATGTACCGCTTATTTTTTTTTAAACTGATGTGTAAAGATATTAAAAGGGATTATCAGTGGCGAGAATCTGGGCCTAAGGGAGAGCGGACGGGCACTCAAGAACGTAAGTTCCACGAATAGAACAGTTTTGCTAATATGTTATGCTTACTTTATGGAACCTCCGTAGAATGAGATTAAGAGCACACTGTCACTGCCCATCTCTGTCACTCCGTTTTAGAGCGAAGCGTTCATGGCGAAGGCTCCCGGACTATCCTGGCCGTGACTGTTGGATGGGCGGTGCTGCTTGTCCTGCTGAATCGCTCAATCACGCTTAAAATAATTAAATTTCGTGCCCGACGCTGGGATCGAAACTCGACCCTCTAAGCAAAGCAGCTCGATGCTAAAACCACTAGACCGCAATAGGCATTTAAAAAAAATATTTTATTACCGGTTTCCTGACATCCTGCAAATATCAGTTACATACAATTGTTACCTTACAATACGAAGGGAAGACGAAGTAAGGGCAGTCGCCACCCCATGGCTAGCCTTGTCATTTTAAAATACCTTTAAATCTACCATGGACTCCACCCTGCGTGGCGAGTCGGGAACAAATTCTTCTTTTGATAACGGAAATCACACATGCATCTGACACATTCACAATCAGAACAGACAGTCAAAGCGCTTGCACAGACATTCAAAATGGTGACCTTCCTTACCACATACGCACAAAGCTCCACATGTACATGCATGCTCACCCCCTTCTACGCATACGTATACAATGGGTTCCAGGCCATCAAGGACTGCGAGAAAATGTAAGAGCACACCAGCTCACCCGCGCAGAAAATCCGGGAACTCTTATCCTTTGGCCTGTTGAAGATACTTACAACTCCAGAAAAGAGCAGAAGATGCAGTGGAACGGAAGGATACATATTTTGAAGTCTCGCAGGGAAGCAACAACAATTCTCAACACACCATCCTACACGCATTCGAGAGAGGACGCCTCAATCATACGAAAAGCACAAACACACACATTACTCACACCACACTATACGCATTATATTAACAGGGACCCAGGCTCCCCCACTTGTAAACAGTGCGGGGCCTATCCATCAAATAAACACATCTTTTGGGAGTGCCCTGCAAACTCCATCTTCAAAAAGACAATACTTTCTAAATTACCACACAACCAGCGTCCTGGCAGCTGGGAGGTGTGGACCACTCCCCCACGAAGGTTTGAAAAAACTATGGTGGCCGCTTCTGGTGCAGCACGTCAAGAATGTGCTGGGCCAGGAGGTGAGCCTAGCTGGAGGCCCGGACTTGGGCTTTAGTTCCTTCGGGGCTAATAAATGTTATTTCTCTCTCTCTCTCGCGCGCGAAACAGTCGACGGTCTGGACATCATGTCTGATTATTTTTGCGCAAAAAATACATTTCGGGTACCTGGTTACCTTCATAAACTGAATTTGGAGAGCTCTTCATGTATTAGCACTTAGTTTCAGCAAGTTTTGACGAGCTCGCTAGTTTGCCAGCATCACTGTAGTGCAGATGTGCGGCTTTTCTTTTCTTCTTTCTAGCCGCGAAAGCATTCGCTTCTTCTTTTTACTTTCCTCACATGATAACAAATGGAAGTTTGCGAATATACAAAAGTACATGCATTTTGGAGCTTCCATCAAATAATTTCGTTTTACAAATAAAGGTGTTCTTCATTGCACTCCACAGCCAAAGCCAAAGCCAAAATCCACTCCAGAGCCAAATACCGAAATTAAAAAGCGTCAAGGTCTTTTGCTTAACCATAACGAGCCAAGTAGCTAGAAATAGTTGAAATCCAGGAGGTCACAATGAGGTATCAGCACTGTGGTATGGCGGCGATACTCAGAAAAAGGAACTTTGAGCTTAATTTCCTCATGTAATAATCACCCTCCTGCCAAGAAATTAACAGCAATAGAGATTTAAAAGGATGCTTTTTTAGTTTATAAAATGATTTAAGGTTTCTTTAGTGTCTCCTTAATAGAAAACAAGGAATACACTTGGCCCAATAAAGAGATAGCGCGTATCACTAATTCTCATTAAGGTGGTATTGCCACTATAGCAGAGGGCATGCATTGGCTGATCCATAGGGGAGCCCTACAACCTCCGCTTCACCCCTCCCCCCCCAGGAGATCCGTTTTCGAATTGTTTTATGAGCAGTGATCCAGTTTCTGCATCTTAAGAGGCACAATGACAAGAAGATTCATACCGAGATAGTTACGGTACATAGTGACCGACGTACACTGCACACCATCCAGCTCAGCATCAATCTCTTTGGAATCCTTCAACCAATTTTCTCAGTGGACGCAGCTGTTTTTGGTTTGCGGTGAATGGCAGTACTACATTAGACATAATATTTTTATTCTGTTAAAAGACGTGCGCTCATGTTGACGCCTGATGTGTATGTACACCTGTTACAAATTTATGGTACCAATAATACCATGTTTACTGAACGCCCCTCGTATATCAGGCATATACTCTGAAAAGCGCATTCTACTTTTATTTTTTTACAAGTGACACCGAAATTTACTCCCAGCCCTTTAAAAATAGTTTATTTTAATTCCTCTTCTTATTTTTAAAATTATTTCTGCTCATCTACTGAACTGTTGTGGCCACATCTTAAAGGCCGCTTCTTGAAATAAAACCACAGTGTTGCATTTTTTTCTCACTCCCGTCTAGCTGCTGCTACTACAGTTTCCTTACTGTCAGAAAGTATTCCACAGAACTGTTCCACCAACAAAGCATTGTTCCAAGCTTGTGGCAAAGCGTCATTTGTCAAGCAATGTGTCACTGAGCTCAGTGACAGGAACGCCGTCAACCTCAAGAATATATATATATATATATATATATATATATATATATATATATATATATATATGTGCGTGGGTAATGCCAGCAGAGAGTGTGAGTGTAAGGTCGGCAATACACCTTCACCTCTAGAATTTGCATTGCCTGGTTTTCCAGCAGGATGCGGACCGGATAGGATGCCGAATAGAAGCGACGGGGTTGGCGCTAACGGGACTGATGTCGGTGTGAAGGCAACATGGCGTAACGAAGGTACGGAGCAGGCACATCAGTGAGTTCGACGGTCATGGCGAGTGACATAATGGGGAGTCGGTCCTGATTAACGCTAATTGGCCAATGCTTGAGTCGGAGGCGGTGGCGTCTATCGACCGTGCGAGTGATGAACGACGTGACCAATTCTGCAGCAGTGAAAGCAGATAGGCTCTGTCGTCAGGAGTACGCCAATCAGACGGGTTTCAAAAAGTGGCGGGAAAGGACGGCCGAGGACGAGGAGGGCCGCGGGATAAGTGGTGGACGCTGTGTTGGGTCGACGAGCACACGGAGTTGAGACCCATGTTCCCAAAAACAGGCATCACAGTTCACCAAACTGCATCCGTCAAAGCAACTAAAATTGACAAATTTTATATTATTTATATCTTATAAGCGCCCTGAAGGACTTCTCTAACTAATCATACAGTGGTCTTACTAAAAATGTCACAGTTTCGCCCTAAGGGCGAAGCAATGAATGCGATAGCAACACAGCAATGTCATACGAAGTAAGGTGAGCGGCTTTGGTAGCAATTAACAACACGCAGAACTGTTGTCGACGCCATCGGCGTTTTGCCCGCGTTAGCTCAAAATGCGTGCGGCGTTGGTGACTGTTGCTGGAGCCTCTGATATAAATAGGCACTTGGTGCCGCAGCTAAACGTCGCCTCCCTTCCCTCCCCCTCCCCCACGGCCTCTCGCGCGTCTGAAGAAGGCGCGTTTGCTCTACATATATGGTGATTGTAAAGGAGAAAAGAGACGCCTACTTCTGCAGCCCTTAAGCGAGCACGGCGCAGAACGCGCGTTTGTTCTCCGCCGCGCGTTCACTCCCCGTGAAAGACGCGCCCCTCGCGCCCTTTCACTCGCACATACAGCGTTCGGCGCGCGGCGACGATTTCATCTCCAAATGACGTCATACGGAACCTCACGGCGACGGCGACGGCGACAGCGACGGCGACGGCGACGCCGACGGCAGAAATCTGCTTTTGAGTGTCCATATAATTGCTATCGCAATAATAAAGGATATCGTCTCAATAATGTCACGCTGCAAAAATTTTTCGAATCCTTCAACTCTTACCTGCAGTTATCGCACTAATACCCGGCTACCGCTTCCTTTGCGTCTCCGCTGGCGCGCTGGAAGCTAAGCAGCGGAGAAGCCAAGAAGACAAAGCCCCACCCAAAAGCTGAGTGTCGCGGCACCCCGTGGCGGCCGCAGTAGCCTACGCTAGGCGGCACGCCGCAGCGGTCTTGGAGGCCACGATCAGCAGACGCAGAATTACGCCAAATTGTCGTGTGTAGAACGGCAGCACAAAGAGGAAATGACTATTCCGTCTTTTATTGCGATAGAAATTATATGGACACTCCAGGCGCATTTCTGCCGCTACCGTCGTCGTCACCGTTACCTTCGTTGTCGCCGTCGCTGTGGCCGTGATGTTCCGTATGAAGTCCTATACTGTATGCGGGAGTGAAAACGTACGAGGGTGAGATACGATGGCGGTTCAATCTCCCGCGCGCAAGGGAGGGAAGCGGGGGAGAGAGAGAGAGAGAGTGAGAAAACGTTTATTTGGACCATTAGGTCGTTCCTCTTGAGGTCGAGTGAGTGGTGCCCTCATTCCAGGACTCCAATGGTCCTTGGCTGCTCGACAAACTTGCTGAACGAGCGCTTCTCGGCCCGCCAAGGGTATCGCCGGTCAGCTGTACTTCCCACCGCTCAAATTACGTGCAAGGCGTCTTCAAGTATCGAGGTTTGCCCCCCCGCACCCCACGATATGTGGAAGAGTGTAGGGCGTGCGTCGCCGCACCAGGGACAGATGCCGCGATAAGTTTTGGATTCCATTTTTCTGTATCTGTGTAGTTTTGGGAATGTGTTAGTCTGGATAAGTCTGAGAGCGACTGCCTCTTCAGTTCTGAGCTTTTTGTGAGGGGGAGGATGAATCGTGTGGTTGAGTTGCTGGATCTCGAGGTGGTCGCAGTAATTGGTGGGAAGGGACACGAAGGTAAAGGGCGGGGATTGCCCCGCTCGGTTGATTAGCGCTCGAGCTAAGGCGTTCACCCTTTCGTTCCCTTCCAGTCCCGCGTGGCCCGGCGTCCACGTGCTTTGATGGGATTCTCGCAGCCTCGGGCCTACAATCTGAGCCGCGCTTCCTCACTCCAGCGTTTTGACAGCGAGTTTCCGCCACGTTCGAGTGCGATGTGTACGTGTTCGGTAGCGCGCGCGTGACGCCATACTTGGTAGTTGAGTTAGTAAGCGAATGTTGACAAGTCTACACCGCCGATAAAACTACTATGCTTACTTAGTATTGCTGTCTATTAATTTGCTATCGCAGTCGAAGTTTCGCCTTTCGGGCGAGACAGTTACTTTCTTTTGTTATCGCAGACATATATATGTTGTATTTATTTAACGCAAAATGACCAATTAGATATTACTGAGAATGCTCACATGACCACAAATTCAGCCAATACCGTTGGTAGGCCAAGCTGCTTGCGATGACGCTGCATTACGACGTTGCGGAAACGAAAGTAGGAGATATTTCGCGGCTCCTGACACGAGATTGCAAATTCCCTGCGGCATGCAACGCAGTAATATATGACTCCCCTGTTCAAAGCAGCCTCTACAATAGATCGGCAAGATTTTCTTGCTCTGCTTTGAAAGTGTTTCAGAGCCTCTTAGTGCGAATCTAAATTAAATTAAATTACGGGGTTTCACGTGCTAGAACCATTGTCTGATTATGAGGCATGCTGTAGTGGCGGACTCCGGACTAACTTGGACCACCTCAGGTTCTTTAACGCGCACCTAAATCTAAATACACAATCTATCGAAATGCGGCCGCCGTTGCCGAGATTCGATCCCATGCCCTCCTGCTTAGCAGCCCAACACCATAGCCACTAAGCAACCACGGCGGGCTTTAAGTGAATCTGTTACCATGTTTACAATGGTTTTGCAAAAGCTTTACATATATGTCAGTGGTGTACTGGAGAGCAAGGTATAATATATCAATTTTTTCCGCTTTATATTTACTGTTCGGTGTCGTAAACAGACTCGTGATATCGGTTTGCATAGATGAGATGTAGAGCTGTAAACTTGATACTTTCGTTGTCTAACATTTTTCAAGTTCGCCATTTCTTAAATTGATGGCGTAAATAAAAATGTGCTTCAAACAGTCGCCTGGTATTTAGCTTTTCTTTTAAATGCAACAAACCTCATAAAATTTGGTGCTCTGTCTGCCTAGAAAAACGATTTCAATGCTATCACGTATTTAGATAAGAGGCCATGAGCTAAAGCTTCCTCTTAAGCCATAGAATTTTCATTGTATATTTGTTTTTGTGCTTTCCAAAAAGCTCTCCACATCTGTACAGAATTATTCTGTAAGTTTCCGACTCTTATCCATATATGTAATGAATTTCGTGGCTTAGAAAAATATGCTCTCGTGAGTGAATATTTCAATGCAACAAATTCCGTTCAAATGTGATCAAAGGTTGCCTAATAACACTTCGTCTCTCACGTACATTTGAATTCGGCCGGTCAGATTAAAACTTCTCTCGTGTAAGAAAAATGCAAACCACAGCGCTGCTCCTTTCTTTCTTTCTTCTCAATGAACCTCATTTTGCTCACTTTAATCATTTGCTTATTGTCGCTTCACTACCGCAACACGACAAAAGAATGACGATGCCGAAATTCGAACCTCTTCCAATTTAATCTTCGACACCGCAAGCACGAAGTTAACAACTAACCCAGAAGAAATGGTGAGAAAAAAAACTGAAATGGTAATTCCTAAAGATAAAGGCGCCTAAGAATAACGTCATTTATGCTCGTTCCCAATTCGCCAGCTCTTTAAACATGACCTCTCGCTGAATCAACTGATAAAACTGAGGCCGTATTCCTATGAAGCATGGTATGGTATTTCACTTTGCCGGAACCGATAAAGCTTTACCGAATAATGAATTTACTCCCATTAGTTTAAATGCACCGTGTGATTTTTAATTTATTTGTTACCTCGCAATGAAAAAGAATAGAGCGCCTGAAAGCAGCAAGCGTAATGCGAATCGCTGGTAGGAAGAATTAATAAGTTGTGCGCTGTAGATATTTGCCAGTGGTCTTCGGCACGTGGACATCATAAGGGCAGTAAAGGCCATTGTTCCGAACGTTTCTAAATAAAAAGCTCAAATAAAAACAAGACCTCCTTTCCTTGCTGTTAGCGATGCAGCAAAATGGAACTTCTTTATGTTAAGTTGAAGGCCAGCAGAGGTGAGTCACGTGAGAATTGCACGAAGAGAAACAAGTTGAGTTGGAAAATGGCGAGAGAAAACGACGATGTCGTCAACGTAGCAGAGGCAGGTATTCCACTTGTAGCCACGAATGATGGTTTCCATCATACCATTCGAAAGTAGCTGGGGCTTTGCACAGTCCCAACGGCATGACGGTAAACTCACACAGTCCATCAGGAGTGACGAAAGCCGTCTTAGGTAGGTCAGGGCCGGCCATTGGAACTTGCCAGTAACCCGAGCGCAAATTCATATACGAGAAATATTCTGCGCCTTGCAAACAATCGAGAGCACCATCGATGCGCGACAACGGGCATACATCCTTCCGAGTTATGTTATTGAGGCGCCCATAGTCGACACAGATGCTGATAGATCCATCCTTTTTGCGCACAAGTAGTGCAACAGGAGAAGACCAGGGGCTCCGGGACGGCTGAATGACACCACGTTGAAGCATGTCATCGTCTTGTTCATTGATAATACGCCGTTCTGGCGCTGATACTCGGTATGGTCGTTGGCGTAAGGGCGCATGAGAACCGGTGCCAATTTCGTGTGTGTCGCTCGTTGTACGATGTAAAAATGGTTGAACGCAATCGAAGGAAGAGCGGAAGTCTCGAAGAAGGGCCAGGAGTTCGCAGCGATGTGTTGACGACAGATCGGTGGCAATAGAAGGGGGGAAACTGCCTGGATGGAGCTTAAGGTTTGAAAACAGGTGATGTCATGGCATTCAGTTGAAGATGGGGTTGGTCCTCTGCAAACGCTAGGGAGCACAGGAGGTCAGCACCTTGTATGTGACCCAAAGATTTCCCACGAAGTAATGTAACGGAGAATGGGAGCCAGTTGGAAACTACCATGGCTGTAGCACCCGATTAAATGGCAAGTACGGCAAACGGCAGCCGTAGCCCACGACGGTGAAGAAGTACTTCTGGTGGGGCGAACAGAACAGTTCCGTCTGGGGCGGCCGTACAGGACAGTGGTACAAGCATGAAGGAAGGAAAATATAGGAGGGAGCATACCGAAACGCGATTGTCGCCGACTGTGATGACCAAACAGGTGATAAAAACGTCACAGCACGGAGGATACGTCAGAGCGCGCGGTAGGTTTTCGTACTCCTGGTTGATTTTATTGCGATAGCAATTATATGGACACTCAAAAGCAGATTTCTGCCGTCGGCGTCGCCGTCGCCGTCGCCGTGAGGTTCCGTATGACGTCATTTGGAGATGAAATCGTCGCCGCGCGCCGAACGCTGTATGTGCGAGTGAAAGGGCGCGAGGGGCGCGTCTTTCACGGGGAGTGAACGCACGGCGGAGAACAAACGCGCGTTCTGCGCCGTGCTCCCTTAAGGGCTGCAGAAGTAGGCGTCTCTTTCCTCCTTTACAATCACCATATATGTAGAGCAAACGCGCCTTCTTCCGACGCGCGAGAGACCGTGGGGGAGGGGGAGGGAAGGGAGGTGACGTTTAGTTGCGGCACCAAGTGCCTATTTATATCAGAGGCTCCGGCAACAGTCACCAACGCGGCACGCATTTTGAGCGAACGCGGGCAAAACGCCGATGGTGTCGAAGCAGTTCTGCGTGTTGCCGATGCTGCTGCATGTCCAAGTTTATACAGCTGATAAAGCTAATATCATTACTCCGTATAGCTCTCTACAAGTTTGCTATCGCAATTGATGCTTCGCCTTTCAGGTGAAACTGCGACAACTTTTAGGAGCGAAGCTCCTTATAGCGGCACCCGTTCCGTCCCCGTCGTAGTAGTAGTAGTGTGTAACCAGTCTGAGAAAAGTGAGAAAAAAATTCCGAAGTTGTGTCCGTAGCGCGGAATCGAACCAGGGACCCCTCGCTTCCGAGCGCGCGGCGTTAGCCCACTACGCCACGAAGCGCATATAGACACACGCACCACGACGGCAATAAAATACCCAACATTAACGAAAGGCCACGTTTCTAGCGCGTTTCTAACGCGTTTGTGCTAGCGCGTTACGGCCCGTGTAAGAAGCTGGTGTAAGGCGCTGTGGCCTCTCCGCCTTACCTTCAACGCGTTTCGAACGCGCTGCCCAAGGCGGTGGCAAGTCAAGTTCAAGTCGAGGAGCGTTTATGAATACGGGGGGTATACTCTCTCAGCAGTCATGTGATGGCGTCGGCAAACGCGGTGCACGTTCCGGCATGTGTAAATGGCTGCGTAAGACGCTGTGGCCGCTCCCCCTTACTAGAGAGTACTGCACGTTTCTAACGCGTTTGTGCTAGCGTCCCCTTAAGCGGGAGATCCGATGATTCCCTCCAGAGCTTCGCCCACTCATCATCATTCACCCCGTGGATATGCTGTGATTTTTTTGTTTTCAATTCCCGTTCGAAACCATTTGAAACTCTTGAAATAAACAAAAACCAAGGAAAAAAAACAAAACAAGGAACAATCTTTTTTTTCCTTCCTGCATGTGAGCAGCTGCCGGCCGAGCGCGTAGCGAATTAGAACTACCGGTAACCAAACGTCTCGGCTGATCTCGATTCTCCGCGATCTCGACGCAAGAGGTCACATATGTTGGGCCACCACTGCTGGCTACACGAAGCGTTCGCTTGACAAGGCTGGCTGCATGACGTAATGCTCCCTCCTATATTTTTCTTCCTCAATGGGTACAAGGGTCGACGTTTTCGGGACAATCTCTGTGTCCGCAGCAACGACAACCTTGTGAGCGTCGGGAAGATGACCCACCGAAAGAGAGGTTTGCAGTGGCGTAAGGGCCACTTCTGCGTGTTGCCGGTGCTGCTGCATGTCCAAGTTTATACAGCTGATAAAGCTACTATCATTACTCCGTATAGCTCTCTTCAAATTTGCTATCGCAATTGATGCTTCGCCTTTCAGGCGAAACTGCGACAACTTTTTTCATTACAAGTGCATTTTTGCCGCAATTAAGTATGACGGCTCTGATCTCAAAACTTGTGCTGATGTCAAGTGTATGTGCCTAGGGAACTAACTTCACTGGCTTGAGTTCATCAATTGTGATAATCGCCCGAAGGTAAGTAGTTAAAAATGGTTGCTGAATGTTTTAATAATTAGTCAATTATGCATTTGTTGCTCTTGCTCAGTAAGCTAAATGAATCTCACTCAATAAGTAGGCTTGTGTTATGTGTCACATGCATTTCTTTTATTTGCCGAGGTTGAAAAAAAAGAAAGCCTAATATTATCTTATTGAGTTGTTTCCACTGACATACAGCGAAAACTGGGAAACGATGTAATTGGTTTTTTTTCCTTTACTCCACCTTCGGAAAGACTCAGTTCATAGTTTCTAACAATGTTACCTATACAGGTAAATTAGGCATGACAGTCTATGCGAGTTTGTATTTAACAGGCGCTTTGCGACTATGGGAATGTCGGAATGTGCAACCACAACAACAACAATTAGTAGTATTAATATTTAGTACTCGCAGCAGTACTGATAGTAGTAGTAGCACTAGTGGTAGTTTATTTTTGTAGTTATTTTTTTGAAAGCGTACTAGATGGTCGAGCCAAGCATAAAACACGATTTCGAGACAGCGTCACAAGGTCACAGGACCCGGCGTAGTTGTATTCAACGTGGTCGCGCTTAAAGTCGCTGCCTGACAAGATTGACGCAGAAGGATGCTCCCTTTTATTGGACAGAAGAATGTGATGACGCTTACCGAGAACTGGTCCGAATCATTTCTTCTGATCCTATCTTGTGCTTACCAGACTTTGCGCTGCCCTTCGAATTGAACACCGATGCATCGCACTATGGAACGGGAGCAGTCTTATATCAGAGAGACTCATCACGACCACCAAACCAACAGCTCCGTGTAGTCGGATACTACGGCTAAACATTCAACGAAACTGAATTGAACTATACCACGACAGCAAAAGAAGCTCTCGCCGTTTTAAAAGGCATCCCGTTTTTCCGTCCATATTTGGAAGGTGCAAAGTTCAAGCTGTACACAGATCACGAAGCACTAACGTACATATTGAAGACGGCCGACTGAAGGGAAAGATAGCACGTTAGGTGGGTGAACTTCAGCAGTTTGATATTGAAGTAGCTCACCGCCCGGGAGTTTCTATGAAGGACGCGGATGCATTGTCGCGATCAGCCATTATGCTTCCGGACAATCATTAAGAGGCAAACGTTGCAAGGATATGGGAAGGAACCGATGTTTTGCAACGTCCTAAAAATGGTCGAGTTGCTGTTCCTACATCCTTGGTTCCAAAAATATTCGAACTGTATCATGATAGCCCCGTATCAGGAGGCCATGAAGGCTTTTGGAGAATCTACATGAAATTGACAAAAACGTTCTCGTGCCCTCGTATGAAGCAAGAAACAAGACTATGTATTGTCATTCCATAAATTCCAGATTAACAAAGTGAAATTTACGCAACCGACGCAAAAAATGGTTATACCACAATATTCTACTTGGCCATATGATGTTATTCAACTATAGACTTCGCAGAACTACGAAAAAAGTCTGAAGGAGTTAAGAAGACACAAGCCTTCCTGCGGTATATTGATGAGCGCACCAGGATGATCGCAGCAAGACCTGGTAAAGAAGATGCCAACAGCGTACTTTCTTTCTTGAACCGGAAAATGTTTGACAACACAAAAGTAATTGTCTCCGACAATGTACATGCCTTCCGAAGCCGTCGGCTACAGGAATGGGCTGAAAAACGTAACATTAACTTACGCTTCACTGCACCCTATCATCCCGCAGCAAATGGGCTAACTGAAAGGGCTATCAGAGACATTAAACAATACATTTGCATGTATCCTTCATTCCCTGGCGGTTGGAAATGCTCGCTGGAAGCGGCAGTAGCTCACCACAACCGCTCGTATACAACCGGCCTGGGATGCACTCCTCTATTCGCTGCAACTGGGAAACCACCTTATCTTCCTGCGGATTTAAGCCTTGGCATTGACGAGAACATAAAGCTCACATAAGCAGCAAGAACTGAAGATAGTACATCAAGGTATCGTGAAAGAATAAAGAGAAACTTCGACAAGAGGTAAAATACAACGTTGCCAACACTCGACGTCGGTGACTTCGTGCTGGTAAAAAGTGGGCCAAGCCTGAACGCGTCCAATAACGGGCCGTTTCGTGTGATGAAGACGGCAAGTCAACAAGGACACTTAAAGAACATATGGTACATTGGCCTTAATGGCATCATGGAATCCGCCGCTGTTGGAAATGTAATCAAGTATCGTCGCAGGAGGGATGCAAACAATGCTGGGGGGAATGAAGCAATCCTATGGCAGCTTGCGAATAGAAGAAGTTGAAACAAGACAAGGGGCAGGGTTTGGGAAGAGAATAAAGAAGAATTGTGACAGAGAACAAAATGGAGTCTGTGCCGCGCAGCTAGTAAGTGCAGTTTTATTACATATTACATTACACGCACTTGCAATGTGAGACAGAAAAAGTTTAACAAACGCTGTCGGAGTCCTTCAGAAGCGCGCATAAGTACACGCACGGGAAAACAAGACAGAATCAAGCCGAATTCCAGAATAACCCTTCGCGAGACTCACCGCTTGCACGCGAGGCATCCTTTGCATTGATCACTATTCCTGCGTGTTCGGTTGGAGATATTCTGTTTCGAATATTCTTATTCGAGCAGGATGTTCTTATTCGATTTCTCATTCATTTTTATTTATTTCTTTGTATCTTCTAAGCATAGTTTGTCCTTCCCTGCAATTGCTAGGAGGTTGATATTCGAAGTGCAGTAGCTGTTTTTCGTTGCTCTCAAGTCCACGCCAACATATGCGTGACTCGAGAGAGACTACATCAATGCTGGGCCTCATTAGCACATCGCACGGCTCCTCGGTGGCTTACAAACAGGGCCGCCACTCGTCGGTATATAAACACGAACGTCACTGGACGTTAGCCTCGTTGAATGCTCCTAATGCGATTGCCCAAGCGTCGAGAGACGCACGTACGTGCCCTCGTCGGGTGCATTGGTGTACCTGGAACTCCATTAGAAATGCAGGCTGTGCTCTATAGGCAATTTTATCGCCACTGTGACAGCAGTGCATTTGTGACCCCTGTGTGTCACGTTCTTTTTGGCAACCAAATTATTCCACGAAAAGTACAGTATTTTGACCCGTAGTCAACCATAGGATAATGTGAACAATGTGTTGAAATATAAGAACACGCTTCACGCATTGAGATCTCGCATATAGTTTTCTTGTGCATTTCGGGGTAAATTTTATTTGTCAATCAGTGGTTTAACAGCGTAGAGAAACTTGGATCACCTGGGGGGATGGGGAGTCATACATTACACATTTGGAGGCTATTGAAAATCGACAGCTCTTACATAATAAATGCTTGGTTATGTCGGCTATTCCTGTGGGTGAAACCGGAAGTCATTCAGTTGCTGATTTTGTAAACGTTCAAAGGGTCGAATCGGATACACAATATGAATGTATGAATGGGAAACTTTGAAGAAGGGATGACATCGAAGGCATCGACGAAGGCGATATGATAACGGCGGAATGACGACAATGTTATGACTATTATCAAATGATGACATTGCTAGGACGACGACAGCAATAATGACAGTGACGTCATGACGTCGGCCGCTTGATGACGACGGCGTCAAGGTGACAGTATAACGACGGCATCACGACGGCGGTGTCGCAACAAATACATAAAAGTAACTGTATGACGACAACGCAGTCAAGCAATTTTTTAATTGAAGAGTGGCATAAAAAGGATAGATATATAGATAGATAGATAGATAGATAGATAGATAGATAGATAGATAGATAGATAGATAGATAGATAGATAGATAGATAGATAGATAGATAGATAGATAGATAGATAGATTCCAAATGACGGAAGTAGGCTATAATGCAACCCCCATTTAAAATTGTTTTCGTTGAATACTACGTGACCTCGAGAACGACGCTTATTATTCAACGCTCCCGGAAACGTAAGAAGAACTAACTCCAGGTTCCCTGGAAGAGCTCTCCTAGACATTGCTGCAACTGTTCTCCGTACTGTGAATATACATTCAGCTCTCTTGCAGCAAACAGATTCGCTCTGATTTCAGCGACATCATTTTGCAAGCAACGCATATGCCGGGCCGGGCACTCTCGGTTCGCCTGAAAGCAGATCATGAGGTGGGTGCACAGCGTCGTTGATCGCATTTATTCAAGAAGGGCTTGCGTGGTTCTAAATATATGCCGGCGTTCAAGTCGATTTAGTATGCGATCGAGAAATTTGAATATATTGCTCTCACTACCGAACCACGCGGTCGCCAGTGCTTCGTCAATGAAGTAGGGAATGACGGAAAGGTCGTTCCAGATAGACCCACTGTCCCATTAGATGCGCATGCTTAGTCTGTCACCCTTCTGCTGCATGCGAATTTCATGAAGATGGAATTTCGTATACATGGACATATCTTTAGGTAGTAAATTTATTTTACATGTTTAGTTTGCGCCTTTTTTATCCTTGGAAATAATAAGCATTGGCAGCGGACTTGCCTTTTGCAATGCGTACCTTTAGGCAATGAAATCAAGCCATCACAATTAAAAAAAAAGGAATAATGCAGAGCCTTAGCTTGTCTGCAAACATCTCACCATGTGCAGTTGACCGGGTTACCGGAGTAATGCACAGCAGGAAGAGGGCTGATAGCGGCATGTCGCGACGCAAAATTTAACTAGAGAGCACAAAAAAGTCGCAGTTTCACCCGAAATGCGGAGAATCAATTGCTATAGCAAATTAGTAGAGAGCTATATGGAGTAAGGATAGTAGTTTTATCGGCTGTATACACTTGGACACATTCGCTTACTAACTGAATTAACAAGCATGGTGTCAGCGCGTACAAGCAAACATGAATAGATCCTACTCGACGACCGCAGACAACCACTGGGAAAACGCTGGCGTGAGCAAGCGCAGCGGCAGCAAGCGAGTGTTCGTGTGGTCTATTTATTTATTTATTTCAACATACGGCAGCCCCGAAGGGCTATCGCAGGGGTGGGGAAATATAATACATAGAAAAGCATAACACAGAGCACCAAACAATAATGATTAGTAACATACAATGAAAATTAATCGAGTGGTAAAGATCTTGCGTAACCAGGCATAGCATTCCACAATTCTATAGTACGGACAAAGAAAGTTGTATTTAAACGCCAGTGCATCCGTACGATGCACTGGGGTTCGTATCCGTACGATGGTGAAAAGTGGACATATTCAACTCATGGTGATGTCTGATGGTTGTAGGTCTAGCGGGTACGATGTATTTGCTAGGTAGGGGGAATCGTAGGGAGGTAATTTTAGTATAAGGAAACTTCAAAGATTCGACGTGACGACGAGAATAGAGACTGGTAAGTTGAAGACTAAGAAGATGGGAAGGAACTGAGTGAAAAATACCTCTCCAAGCGACGATAAAGGAAGCGTACAGCTTTCTTCTAAACAGATTAAGATTTGGTGATGTCAGATATTTTCTGTGGGTTCCATATGACAGAGCCATACTCTAGTATTGGACGAACAAGCATTTTGTAAGTGTGGAGTCGCGTGCTAAGTGGGGCTGAACGTAATGTGCGTTGCAAGTAGCCTAACCTTCTAAGCGCACGGTTACACATGAGTTCGATGTGATGCGACCAAGATAAACCCTGAGTGAATAGAAGACCTAGATATTTATACTGTGAAACATCTCCTAGAGGGCAACCATTAAACGAATAGGTAAATGGAGAAAGCAAAGAACATCTGGTAAGTGATATAGATACAGTTTTTTGGAAATTGATTTGCATCTGCCAAGTCTCACACCATGATTGAAATGATGCAAATGAATTATTAAGGATAATGTGATCATGAGGAGTTTTACCCGTATGGTACAAAACACAATCTGCGTACATGCGTATTTGAACAGGAATATTGCTTGGTAGATCATTTATGAAAATCAAAAACAGAAGCGGACCTAATATGGAACCTTGAGGCACGCCAGACGTTACACTGCAAGTGTAGGATTCATAACACCTAAAGAGTACGTACTGAGACCAATAGGATAAAAAATAAGACATCCAGTGAACTAATGCTTGATTGCTAAGAAAAACAGTGAGCTTTCTTAATAGTTCTGGGTGTGACACAGTGTCAAAAGTTTTTGAAAAATCTGTAAATATTGGATCAATTTGATCAACTGCATCAAGGGCCTGGATGATATCATGAGGGAATTCACTGAGCTGGAAAACTCTAGAAATTCAATGATGTGTTTGTAAATTATGTGTTCAAGTATTTTACAAGAATGAGATGTGATAGAGATGGGTCGGGTCGCTATCGCTTCAACGGAAACTGAGCGGCGAACGCAGAGCGCATACAAAGCTATGAGCCGTCTCCAGATCGCTTTCAAGATACGGTGCGGGCGACCGCGGTACAAGTACGCAGTTGCGGGCAGAGTAGAAGCCGCCTCCGCCCCCCTCCCTTCCGCGCTGCCTTCCCGCTTTCCCCCTTTCGCGTGCGAGACCGAGTTGCCAGTTCCCCTTGCGCCGTTGGTGCCGCAGCACAACATCGCCCCCTCCCTCCCTCCCTCTCATCTCCACGGCCTTTCGTGCGACAGTCGCGTTTGCTCTCCGCCGTGCGTTCGCTCTCCGTGAAAGCCAGCGTCCCTCGCGCGCTTTCACTCGGACATACAGCATACGGCGCGCGGCGACGATTTTATCGCCCTTGAACTTTATACGGAACCTCACGGCGACGACGACGCCGATGGCATAAATCCGCTTGAAGTGTCCATATAATTGCTATCGCAATAAAAATGTATTACATGCGGTAGCCTGGCGTATTCTACATGGCTGATGGCGTAAACGTTGGTATAGCGACACAATCGTTAAAGTTCAGTCCTTTTTTGATTCTCACAGCGAAGCTGTTCAAGCCAGCCGTAATTTGTGGTTCGTATCCAGAAACTATCCAGAAAGAAAGGAAACTATCTTGCCGAGGCGGGATTCAAACCCGCGTACCCACGGTCCCAAGGCGAGCGTCGTAACTACTAGGCTATACAGCCACTTTTTTTCTTACATGGTATTTATTGCATCATGTAAATGCGAGAAAAATACTATCTGCGAAAAACGTGCAAGCACCAGCCAACACATCTCATATTCACGGCCTAGAAAGCACCTAAAATATCGTTAAGCACATCCTGCACGCACAAAACTACAAGTAGCTTTGATTTTAAAAAGGTGACAATTAGCTTTGATCCTAAAAAGGTGGGAACGACACGCAACATAACAAGAGATGGTACTAGTCCTGTTGAAACTCTAAGTCATCACAGTAGATCCCATCACAGTAGATCCATAACCTGTATTCATTTAAACTGCCAATCTGCAAAAAACAAAAAGGATGAACTCGATGTACTTTTCAGCAGAATTAACTTTGAATTTCACTTTATTATGTTGTCTGAAACCTGGTACGACCGCCATACTTGACCCTGGTGTTTGCAGAAGTATCAGTGTTTCACGCGGTCTAGAATGGGAAGTCGAGGTGGTGGAGTCAGTATGCTTGTACGCGATAATTTCAGTGTAGAATGTATCCCTGATTTTTCTTGTGTGACCGATGATTATGAAATCTTGTCTGTTCTACATAATCGCACCGTGTACTCTGTTGTATATCGCCCGCCTCGTGGTAATATACAATTCTTTTTTTGCAATCCTGGAAAAGTTCTTAAACTACGTTGCTGAATTGCAATACAAAATTGTACTCGGCGGAGATTTCAATATCAACATGTTAGAACGTTCCAGCATGACTCGTAACTTTGAATTACTATTACAGTCGAATGGCTGTTTAAATGTCATTAATGCTCCCACTAGAATTACACTTGACACGTCTACATGCCTTGATCTATTCATCACTAATTATGGCCTGAACGAGATTAATTCTGGTGTTGTATCATATAGCCTTAGCGATCACATGCCTATTTTTTTCAGTTTACAAAGAAAAGCTAAAATAACTCCTGTAAATGACATTCCGTCCCAAATAATCACGCATGCTAGGCTAGTAGGCTTTCGTAATGAATTAAATCAGGCTGACTGGAGTACTGTGTACAGTGCTTCTTGTGCTGAAGTGGCTGACAACACATTTTTGCAAATATTTATCGCCGCCTATTTGAAACATTTCCCTTCGCGTTCACACCGCACAAGGCCTTCAAAGATACGCAAACCTTGGGTTACGAAGGATTTATTAGAAAAGATAAAAAAAGGGAAGATTATTTAATCAATTCCTTAAGTCACGAGATCCAGCCGACCTTAAAGCATTTAAAAGTTTCCGCAATGGCCTGAACAAAGACTTACGTACTACTAAACTTGCTTTCTACCACAAATCATTCGCGCTATGCAAAAAAGATAGTCGAAAGCTATGGCATAAGCTCAATTTATTGATGAATCGAGTACCCACTCCCGCCACTGCGCTACGAATCGTGCATGATGGGGCTGAACTGAGCGGCGACTTGTTGCCTGATTGTTTCAATGATTAATTTATTACTACCACTTGCCCAGACTCGATCTTCATTAACCCTACAACTGAATCAGAAGTCACCTCACTTTTTTCCAAGCTTAATAACAGTCATGCCTGTGATGCTGACGATATTCAAATTAAACCTGTTAAGTTTGTCCTGGACACAATTGCGCCAGCATTAGTTCATATTTATAATATCTGCCTCTCGTCAGGAGTATTCCCACATGAAATGCAGACGGCGAAAGTAACCGCAATATTTAAAAAGGGTATTAGAACCATGTTGTCAAATTACAGGCCGGTGTCGGTTCTGCCAGTTTTTTCTAAAGGCCTAGAAAAGATTATATCTTGCAGGATAATTAACTTCTTGGATAAACATAATCTGTTAACGAACCAGCAGTATGCTTTTCGCAAGAATAGATCCACTCAGCTCGCTCTATTAGAGCAAAAAGAATTTATCCTAAATAATATTGAAAAAGGTCTGTTTACACTAGTGGTCTTTATAGATTTCCCGAAAGCTTTTGATTCCATTAACCATGAGCTCTTGTTTTCTAAAATGATATATTATGGAATTCGTGGCAGTGCCCTTGACCTCATTAAATCCTACCTAAACCACTGAAAACAGTTTGTACAAATAAACAATAAGGCATCTCAAACTCGTTCAGTTAATATTGGTGTTCCACAGGGCAGCATTTTAGGGCCCCTTCTCTTTAATATTTATGTTAACGATTTAGTGAACATTGATGGGGACTCACATTTTGTAATCTATGCTGATGATACTACGTTATTTCTTTCGTCTACAAATCCAAATGATTTAGTCTCAAGGGCTAATATCGCACTGGAGAAGTTATATAAGTGGTCAGTAGAAAATGGCCTATGTAATAATTCCTCAAAAACTAAAGGAGTGCTATTTCGGGCTAAAAATATGCAGACCACTTTGCAAGAAGACCTGAGGATTAATTCCTCTACGATTGAAATCGCTGAATCTATAAAATCTCTAGGTGTACACTTTGACCAACACATGACCTGGAATAATCATACAGATTTGGTTGCAGGCAAACTGTCCCAAATTGCTGGTCTGATCTACTCACTGAACTTTCTCCCCCGTTCCGTTAAACAGTTGATATATAATTCTTTATTTATGAGCCACTTAAACTACTGTTGCCTTGTATGGGGTACGACTTCTGCAACTAACATTAAGAAGTTGTACGTACTACAAAAGAAAGCAGTTCGTGCTGTATGTAACAAGCCGCACGACTTCCCATCTGCCTCCTTATTTCAAGAGCTTAGAACGTTGAAAATAACAAATCTTATGGAGTACCGTCTGGCAATAGCCTATAAAAAGGAACACAAAAGCAATATAAGCCTTATACAGTCAATAGCCCAACTCAACAAGCGTAAAGCAACCTACACAACCAGATTTCCAGAATACTGGTACACACCTCACTCACGTACCAATTACGGCAAGCAAATGCTATGTTCTAGACTGCCTAGGCTACTCAATGATCTGTTGAGTAATGAAATTGATGTACTGTCGTGTTCACTAGTTGATCTTTATAACTTTTTTTCACGCCTCTAAATGATTCAGTTGTGTCTTTCTTTGTGTTTAAACTATGTCTAATTCAGTTATGATTCAAATATGTCTTTCTTTATTGACTAGATGATCAATGTTGTTGTATTTATATAATCGCAATTTTTTTTTACATAGTCATTACGAAATATGTTGCTCCACCCTGCTGCTCCGATGTTTCTGGGTTCTTGGGACCAGTCAAGCTGCCATGAGCAGCTTTTTTTCCCACTTTCCCACCACAACACTGTATTGTACATGTTTTGTGGAAAAATAAACATTCATTCATTCATACATGTCCTTCAAGTGGCCAATCATTTGAGCGTAGTGAAATTTCGACGAAACAACAGGTTGAGCGTTTCTGTCTAACATGCGCCTCTTCCATAAGCTGTGTAGTCCAATTAAGAAAAACATATCAGAAGGCACATCTTCCCCGTGGGGTGCAATCAAGTATCGGATGATATGGTGATTCAAAATGAAGTCTTTCTTGAGAGTTCTTTGAAGCACATTCCAAAATAATATTGCGCCTTTACAACTTATGAAGCAATGCTCTATAGTCTCAGGTACATCACAAAGGCGACAATTCACAGTGGATACAAAAATTCCTTTTTTGTGCAACCAAGTTTTGACAGGTAATGTTTCACTGTGTAATTTAAAGAAAAACGCTTTTGTACATGGGGATAAAGGCATCTTGCGGACTCGTTTAAGTACGTCATTCGCTGGCAAACTTGAGAATGTAGAACGGTAAAGGGGAGGTGGGAAAATCATTGATATCAGATCTTTGTACAGTTGTTTTCTGGACACTTTGTAGAGATACTCAGTAGAAAATCGAACAAAGAGGAACCGCACAGCGAAATATACTTCATACATAAAACCCCACAAACGAGGTCTTTGAGAATATTGGGATGAAACTAACAGATTGGGTAATGCATTGACTAAGTTCACTTGTATGAATTATTGTAGCATTGGTTGTGAAGTATCTCGAAAAAAGAAGAAACGCCAAACAATCTGTCGCGCATATAGATGCACTAGGCCATGTCCGCCAGCACATACGGGTCTAAAGATATTATCTCGTCTCATAGGCTCAAAGGTAGAGGACCACACCAAAGTAGCAAATATTCTATGGAATCATTCAATATAAGTCCTGGGCACAATGAAGTATCTGCAGTACATAAAATATTTTTGTAGCCAGGAACAAGCTACAAGCAGCCGTCCTACCAAATATAGAAACGCGGTATGGCGTAAAGGTATGCGCATGGTGTTGAAGTGCCTGTACACGGTCCCGCCAGAAATGTGCATTAAGCTTATATGCATCAAAAGGTACACTAAGATATTTAGGTGGCACGGTTGTTCATTCTATACGAGCATATTGAGTCAGTGTACATCCCCATAAACCAAATCAAATACCTGAGCTCTTTGACAAGTTTATCTGGGCACTAGAAGCTCTACCAAATTTTTCAGTCAATGATAGCACCTTGCCAATGCTCAATTTGTCTGAGGAGAAAAAGGCAAGATCATCTGCGTAAGCTAATACTTCTAGTTCACTACCCAAAATGTTGAAGCCATGAATGTCATTGCATTTTATAATGCTTATATACACAAAGTCTCTAAATAGAGGGAAAATAGAAGTGGGGATAACGGACAACCCTGTTTTACAGAGGAAATAATAGACACCGGCTCGGACAGATTACTATTAACAATTATATTGGTAGAACAGTTAGTTTAGCACATGCGAACACTTTTGTAAACAACGCAGCCAACATTGACGTGTTCTAAAAGTTTGAAGAGGAACGCTTGGTTCACTCGGTCAAATGCTTTTGCTAAATCGATCTGAAGCAATGCAAATTGATCACAGTGGGACGAGCAGTAGTGAAGAGCTGTTCCGACTAGATGCAAGTTTGTATGGAACGGCCTTTTAATCCGCAAGTCTGGTGAGGTCCAATAAGTAAGGTCATTGCGCACTGGAGTATATTAGATAAGACTTTTGCATACATTTTGTAGTCTACATTCGTCACTGTAATGGGTCTATAGCACTCTACAAACAGCAATTTTTCTTTCTTACTACTTTTAGGAATTAAGATAATATGGCTTCTGGTAAATGATTGTGGTAGGCAATCTTCATCAAAACTAGCAGTACATATATTAAGTAAAACAGGGCTTATTATAAACTTAAAGGCTTTATAAAAGTCTCCGGAGATTCCATCAGGAGCTGGTGTTTTGGAAAGCAGTAACTGATCAATGGCAAGTTCTATTTCTTGTTGGGTAAATGGTCCGCTAATAACAGAACCATCATCCTCTGAGAGAGGGTGAACTAGGGAGACGAAATGTTACAGAACATCAGGATTTGGCGTGTGAGCTGAGCTGAACAGCGTTGTATATCTTTGAAATTCTTTGATAATCTCTTCCGTTTTTGTCAAAAGCACGCCATTAGAATATATATATATATATATATATATATGAGATATGCTTCGAATTTGCATGCCGACGCTCATCAAGTAACGCCTGGCGCGTTGGTTCTTGTGAGTGCAAGGCACGGGGGGTTGTACGAGAGCGAATGCGCGCAGTTCTATAGCGTTCAGCATCGTATTTTTGAAGATGGCTTTTAACAAGGGGTATTTCATTTGTATAAGTTAGCGATTCCTGCTCATGAAGGTTATAAAGCCTTTTCCGCAGGATTTTTTCTTCGCACTTTTTGACATACGACCTCATCGAGCTAATTTCAATTGCTATGTCTCGAATTTCCAGTTTAAACATTTCCCAGGCTGCAAATGAGTGTAAATTCTCAGAAAAGCAAGATGCTAGCAATGAACGTACATGAGATTTGAAGTGTTTATCGCTAATTAGGCTTACAATAAGCTTCCATAGTTTCCACTTCGGCTTGAAATTATTGCGACCATTATCACCAAACCGGGCAATCACCATGCAGTGATCAGAGAATGAAATAGGCTGCACTTCACATGAAATCCGGCAATTTAGGAGTGCTGAAGAAACATATATGCGATCCAGATGAGCATGGGCGCGGCCTTGGAAATGTGTGTAGGAGTACGAACTCCCAGCACAAGACCAGGTATCAATAAGGCCAGCGTTATCAGTGATACTTGTTAGCACTTCAGCACTCCTATCCCGTCTGATAACTGACTGAGCAAGATCAGATGGATTGCATACGCAATTGAAGTCTCCCATCAGAATGACAGAACGATCGCAATGAAGCACGTTAGTCATAGCTCCAAAAAGCTTAACTCGATTAGCTTCATCACTGAAAGCATAAACATTAAGTAAACGCCACAGTACACTATGCAACTGAAAATCGCAACTTGTGAAGTGGCCTTGGCTGTCGACGTTATAAATGAGATCAGAAAAAGGAAGATTTCTCTTTAGAAACAAAAGACAATCCGCGGAAAGGCCAACAGAGTGTGATACGCAACCAAAGTAATCTGTGAGGAAAGGCTGCAGGGCATTGACGGTCATATCATCGCTTTTTCTCCTGAGTGGCGAACTTTGTCTCCTGAATGGCGACAAAGTCAACGCAGCCATGAGATAGTAATCGGCGCAGCTGTACCTGTTTCTGTCGAGATCTCAGTCCTCGTACATTCAACGCTGCAAAGCTCAGTGGCTGGGACAGCGCCATGGTTACTGATAATTGTTTTAGGTATGTTGCATCAAGTTTGGTGACGCCTCGCGAGAGGTGACACCTGGGCTTCTGGACCTTGATCGTCGAGATCCTCCCATCTTCTTAGATGCTTTACAACGAGGTCCTTTCAAGGAAGAATCGCTGCCTTCCGTCGTCTCCCCTGACATTGTCTCGTACCTTGCACGACGCTTTGCCATTGCACCAGAACCAGGCACACCTGCAGTAGAATGCTCGCTAGGCTGTGGCCCAGCGCTCTGCAGATCAAGCGTAGGCACGGCAGAGGCACTCACATCACCACTTTCTTGCGGAGCAAGTGATGACACGGTAGAGGAACGTACATCAGAAATTTCTCGTGGTGCCAGCGACGACACGATCGAGGCATCCACTACACATTGCTGTCTGCACAGCTTCAGACAGTTCCTGTTGCGGTGGTGCATGATCTTGAAGCGCGGTTGATGTAACTGATCCGATGTAACTGATGTCGTTGATCTGATTGTTCCTTCTGTTGACAAACCTCCTGTTGCGTCGAGGACTTCCATCGCGTCCATGAGATGTTCCTTGACCACCTCATCAGGGGGACGCGTGCCATGCCGGAGCTCATCAGCATACGTCAAAGCACGTCAAAGCGCATTCATCAGCTGAGTGCCCAAATCGGCGACAACTATCACAACGAGGCGTACGACATTTACGGCGTGTGTGTCCCATTTTATTACAGCGAAGACACAGTGGTGGCCTTCCGGGAATTAAAACAAGACATTGTATGCCACATACTGTCAAAAGATGTGGCACCTCGCTGACAGAGACACCTTCATTCAATGACAGCACGACGTCCCGGTTCAAAATCCGCATGTCTTCTATGTCTGCGACTCTCCAATTTTCAAGCTTGATTGACGTAACTTTTCCATAGAATTGAAGCGCTTCCCTTATATAGCCATCTTCTAAATGCTCAGGAAACCACAGGAGCTTCATTTTCACGGCTTTTGGCTCGGAGTCTATCACCATGCAGTGCCGGTTTTTAACTAGCAGCTCCCCATAGTTCACAAGTGTTGTTTTTGCCACACTTGTTTTGCACGTCACCATCCAAACATGCGACATCTGAAACTGTCCGATAGAGCTCATCCCTTTAAGGTCAATGGTGTTAGGTAGAGTATCTCTGAAATGTTGGACATGGTATGGACGTCCAGCAAGGTCAGCATGACGAAAGACGGAATTTGCAACAAGCTTACCCGTAGGTAGACGGGGAAGAACGGTCCTCGGAACGGTTACTACTGGCTGACGCCTCAGTAGTACCTCGGCCCAAGGCCAATTGATCCTTTTCGGTGGAGAGCATCAGAAAACACAGCCGTTCGAAACGGCGTCTTCTTCCTCCAGGCTATACAGCCACGCTTGCATAACATGCATTTATGCGCACCATATGATTGCGTTCGAGTGTCGTCGTCTTCGTCCACAGCTGGCGCGTTTGCACGCTCGTGCTCTGTGAGGTGAAGAAGAGGTTTTGCGCCCTTTGTTCGGGAGATAAAGAAAATGAGAGAGAGAGACGCATTCACGGAGCGGGTCTGCGAGAACGCGCTGTCGGCATTGCAACGCGGTGCAACGCGATGTTGCAAGCTGCGCTATGCAACGCGCAGTGACGGCCGCAAGTCCAAGATGCGCGAAAAGAAATTATGATCATAATGAGTAATAAGTTGAAAAGTTCGCGCGCACTTCCGGAAAATGCTGGGCTATGATCGCCCAGCTTCGCTGTTTCAAGCGTTGCGCGGCCGAGTGCAAGGTTAAGCGATATTTTTTTTTTCTTCGACAACCCTAACGCCACAAAAAAATTCAAACACATCTTAGTTGGACCAAGCGTGACAAAGCGTCGCTACCAGCGTTCCTGCCACCGATCATGGCTACGGTAACCCGGTAATCCGCAAACGGTAAGAAGCTTGCGGACAAGCTAAAACTCTCTAGTTAAGAACCAAACCATTAATCTCAACGCTGCTGTCTATTATAATTTTCACCACTATACCGTCACAGTGCACATAAAGAGCTACACTATTTTTTTGTTGCCTAATAGTCATGAGAACGTCCTGACCAAAAATGTGAAATGTGTTCTAATCTTTCTTCATTTACATACACTGTGCGCCAAAGTTTCAAACTTGACCATTTATCATGTTTTATGTAGAATAATTTTGAGAATCAACGTTGGCAGTTTTGAAGCCTATAAGTTTTCACGGACATGTTCTTTTTTATACACCTGCTGGCACAACTAAGTGGAAATTATAAGGCGTCGTAGCTCTCTATTATGAACGAGACATGGCAATATTTTATATCGAGCATAATTCCCCTTTAAACAGGCTCATACACATATATGAAAAAAATCAAGGAACAACGCCACGGCATAAATTGACACACTCTTATAAGCTATTACCTCCTGCCTGATTAGCACTTCAAGGGAAACAGGGCGAAATATTATTAAATATTTCTGACGTAATTTTTGCGTGAAACAAAGTACTCTGGTTAGCTTGATTACATTGCGTGAAGGTCAGCTTTTGCGTCGTACAAATATCGCCTTTCCTGTTTCGTTTTCTCGAACTTCGAAGTACTTCTGTGTCGTTTTTCTTCATTTCTACCCCGTAATAAACTATTTCAAGATTGTTTTGTCAACAACATTATTTTGAACTTCTCTTTTCTGTACTTGGTTTAGCCATTTTCTTTTATCGAAGCTCCATCTTCCTGCAAACAATAAATAGAAGCATCACACTCCGTGGCCGCATCGTTTTCTTTAATACGATTATCTTTAATATGAGTATCTTCAGTATGAATTTTCTTGCAACAGCAGTTATTACAGCGCTCGAGGTGTAGTCACGGCGTCGTCGTGGCCACTGCCGTTGTCGTGCCTAAAGTCCCTAGATTTTCTGCTAAAAAGAAAGCAAAAAATATCGAGGGACTTAAGTCGTCCGTCCGCAGACGGCTCATGCACGGATGGCGAACGAAGGGTTAGAGGATCTCCACAGACGCGGAGAGAGAGAAATAACTTTATTGGGTCCAGCGGTTTGGGGACTAGGCCCCCGCCTAAACGGCGGCCAGAAGCCCTTGGGCCCTGGCGGCGTCTTCAGCCAGCTGGACGGCCCAGAGTTGTACTTCCGGGTCAGAACTGAGTAGTACGGCCTCCCGCTGCTCCTCATTAACTATATTGCGGCCCTGTCGAGTCACCTGAGGGCCAAGCCCACAGGATGTGTCTCAGATCCGCCCGTCCTTTACATAACCGACATTTGCCCTCATATTTATCTGGATAATACCGGCTGTAGGCCACCGGATTCGGATAGGTGTTGGTTTGAAGGAGGCGCCAGGCCACCGTCTGCGGCTTACTGAGTGTTGGGTGGGCAGGGGGATATCGAACTCTCGCCAATCTATAATATTTGGTGATTTCATCGTAACTAACCATGCGCTCCTCTCTCATCTCTGGGTGAGGCTGTTCTCTGGCTCGGTTAGTGAGCTCTCGAGCCAATGTGTGAGCCGCCTCGTTCCCAGGGAGGGAGGCACGCGCAGGATGTCCAGATAATTTGTATGTGTCTGTAGTCTTTCAAATTGGTTACAATCTTAATCGCCTCAGGCGATACTCGCCCTCTTAAGAAATTTCGCACCGCTGCTTTTGAGTCGCTAATTATGTGTCTGGCCGACGAGGAAGCTATCGCCAACGCGATGGCTGATTCCTCTGCCGTTTCTACGCTGTGCGTTCGTTGTGAGGCGCCAAATGTTATCTTGCCTTCTTTATCAGTGATTACGACAGTCAATTTTTGCTCATTTCGATTTTTTCGCGGCGTCTACGTAGACCACGTCCTTGATGTTTTCGTGTTTATTTCTGAGGGCCTTTGCCCTCTCCACACGTCTTCCTGCGTCGTTCTCCGGATGCATGTTTCTGGGAATCAGTAGAACCTTTATCCTTCGGCGTATTTCTCGCGGTATATCCATCTGTATTCCTTGTTGCGTTGCATAGCCTCTATGGAGGCAATCCAGTATCGTCCTGCCCGCAGCAGTCTGAGCTAGTCTCTCGTAATGGGCCGTTTTGTGCGCTGCTAATAATTCATCTAGGGTATTGTGTACACCTAAGGCAAGTAGTCTTTCCGTAGGGGCACTGACTGGTATTCCAAGCGCTTGTTTATATACTTTCCTTATCAAGGCTTCAATTTTTGCTTTTTCTGCCATGCGAATGTTTAGATAAGGAGTCACATATACTATTCGGCTAATAGAAAAAGCCTGTAGCAACTTAATTAGCTTGGCTTCCTTCATCCCGCTATGTCGGTCTGCAATTCTTGCGATCAGGTGCATTGTTTGTTGCGTCCCTCTTTCTAAAGCCTTTATCGTTTCATTGTTTCGCCTGTTTGCTTGTATCCGCATGCCTAGTACCCGAATACTGTCAACTGCTGGTATTTGTTGGCCTCCCGCACTTAGTCGTATTTGGGGTGTGCTGTTGTCTTTACGGCTGCTTCTTTGTGGGTGGTATAAGTCAAGAGTTGCGACTTCTGTGTTGAGCACTGAAGGCCCCTACTGCCAACATAGTCTTCTACTCTGCGTATTGCTTCTTGGAGGGTAGCCTCGATGCATGCGTCGCTGCCCCCTGTGACCCACAGCGTGATATCGTCAGCGTATAAGCTATGATGTAGCCCTTCCACTGTGTTCAACTTCTCCGGGAGGCCGATTCATGGTCACGTTGAAGAGTAGTGACGAGAGAACCGATCCGTGTGGTGTTCCTCCGCTCCCTAATCCTATATCGTCCGAATGTATCTCTCCGCATCGTAATTCGGGCCTTTTTGTTTAATAGGAAGTCTCTAATGTATTCGTAGGCCCGTTTACCAACTCCTAATCCCTAGAGGTTTCCTAAAATAGCTTCATGCGTAATTTTGTCAAAAGCTTTTGCAAGATCTAGGCCTAATATAGCTTTGTTATCTCTTGTTTTTGAGGCTGTGTCTATAATTTGGTGTTGGATATCAAGCATGATATCTTGTGCGGAAAGTTTACATCGAAAGCCTATCATCGTGTGCGGGAAGAGCTTATTGTCGTCCATGTATCTCACTAGACGCGTGAGTATCACGTGCTCCATTAATTTTCCCGCACACGATGTTAATGATATCGGTGTTAGATTTTTTAACTTTAGCATTTTTCCTTGTTTAGCGATCATGACTATATGCGTTGTTTTTTTCCACAGGTTGAGGTATAGCCCCCTGCTCCCAGCAGTCGTTCATGTATTGGGTCGCCTTTATAGAGGGATCATCGAGATTCCATACCATTTTGTTGCTGGTGCCATCGGGACCCAGGGCGGATTTTGGGCGCAGGTCCTGCAGCGCCTGTCTAACTTCTGCTTCCGTAATAGGCATGTCCAATTCAAGGTTTTCCTCTCCAGTATAGTGCGGTAGGGCAGTCTGCGCTAGGTCGCCTATGTTTAGTGATTGGACTTCGTGCTGTAATTCTGTTTCTGTACCTGCATATTTGTGGGTTAGCTTATTGATGTTGTGCCTTTGTGCAATTTTGCCATTTTCAGGGTCGATCAAGTGCCGTAGGATATTCCATGTTTTTGTCGAGTTTACTTCCCTCTGCATTCCGTTACACGTAGCTTCCCAGTTTTGCCGCGTCAATCTATTTGTGTGTTTCTCGATTTACCTGTCTAGTTCGGCCATTTTCCGCCTAAGATTTTTATTGAGCCGTTTCCGTTTCCATCGTATCGCTATGCTGTTCCGTGCTTCTCATAAGTGTCGCAATTTTGCATCTGCTTGTTCTGGCCCAGCCTCGTCGGTTATATTCTTTGTGGCTTTCTTCACACTATTGAGGAGTTTCTGTGTCCAGACCTCAAAATACTCAATTGTGTCGCCATCTTCGTTTGTTTCCTCCGCCCGTATTTGTCGGAAAAGGTCCCATTCTACCATGGTGAGGGATTTTCCTTTCCTTTGCGGGGGGGCCCGAATTTGTTACTGCCTCAAGAATGTAATGGTCACTCCCAAGATTTTCCTGGGTGTTTGTCCAATGGGCATCAGGCATGTTTTTGATAAATGTTAGATCTAGCGTAGTATCGATGCTGACGTTATTTCCTATTCTGGTGGGTGTTTGTGGGTCGGTTACTAAGGTAAGGTGGGCCCTTTGCGCCTCAAGCCATAGATTCCTGCCTTTCGCGGTGTCGTTTTTGTACCCCCAGCACTGGTGTGGAGCGTTAAGGTCTCCGAGTATTACCAGTGCCTGACGATTGGCTATAGTTAGTGATTGTCTAATTAACTCTCCAAACCTCATCTTGTTGCTTCTAGGGCTGCTATAAACATTTAGTTCGAATAAACTTCCCTGATGTTGTCATTTAGGGATTATCTCGATTAGGACGTGGTCCACGTCTATATTTACCCCTGTATCGTGCGTTAATACCGCTAAATTTCTGTTCACTAGGGTTGAGACGGGCGTTTTCTCGCTCGAAGTACCATACGTTTTATATCCGGGCAGTTTGGCTGGTCCTCCCGTTTCCTGCAGAGCAATGATGTCTGGCGCCTCCTTGTTATTTATGAACTTCTGAAGGTTACTCCGTTTTCGACGGTACCACCTGCAATTCCACTGGCAAGTTTTGTAATGATTACGTGAGGCCATGTTTACTGGGAACTAGTTCCCCGGGGGCCCTAGTGACGTCGGTCCCCGCAGGCTTATCGTAGGGTTCGTGGATTTTTATCGGTCCTATTCCCGTCGAGCGTCCACTTTTTGCATGTTCTCAAGCATTGTAACCCGAGAATCGATTCCTTCGATAGTCTGCTGCATATTTTCTAATGGTACTCGTATGCCTACATACTGTTTTTGTACGGTTTCGGCCAGTTTGGTTATCATGCTCTCGATCTTTTCAATTCTCTCATTTATATCATCTGTGCTAGATATTTAAGTATTTTTCATCTTTGCTGGAGGTGCACCTGTGGTGCTTTTTGCTGCTTCTGCTCCGAAAGTTATCGGGGGATTAGCCTCTTGCCCTTTGTTTTGACGAAGTTCCTTATTTACTATGCGGAGGCGCCGAATTTCCTCTCTGTGTGCCGCGTTTTCACGAATACCCCCTGGAGTGCTTTCCTAATATCAGAGATTTCTTTTTCTAGAGCAGATCTATTCCCGTCCCTTGGAGCAGAGGAGACCGTATCTGCCCAGATCACGTTGACACCTTCATCTGCTGGCGTTCCACTGGTGCTGCTGGTCGCCTTTTGTGGTGACGCCTGTCTCCTCGTCCTCGATGGGGACCGGGTTCTTGATGGAGACCGTGACTGGCGATGTCCTCTGTGTTTCCCTTCCGGAGGGGGAAGTCTTGGGAAGGAGCTGGAACGGCTTCTCCTTCTAATTTCCCTCGTCGGCGTCGCGTTGTCTTGTCTTGTACGGAGGGTTTCATGGCTTGAGCGGTTCCCTCAGTGGTCCGATTTGTTGGGCATAGAGTCGTGCCCTCGGTTGATTGGTCCCTTGTTGTGGGTGCTGCGCATGCTCCCACTACCTTTTTTTCAGTAGCTACGGTGTTTTGAACAACTCACTGCACTGTTTGTCCCCTGTAAAGTGTCCCTTTCCGCACAAAGAGCATCTCGGGTCACATTGGTGGTCCTCGGGGGGATTCAGCATTCTGCAGCCTCTACAGCGTTTGGCATTTGGTGCCGGGCAGACGTCCGCTCGGTGTCCTACGCGACCGCATGTAGTGCACAGCTCGTGTTTCGTTCGGTACAACACACAGCGGTATTCCGCGCCTCTATAGTACACATAGTGCGGCACGTAAGTGCCTTCGAACACTATCACTACAGAGTCCGTTCGGGCCATGCGTCTCGCGTGGAGAATTGTCGGATTTCTTCGATTTACAAGACTTCCCTCTATGTCTTCTGGTGCATCGTAGTCCGGGATTCCCCTTATAACACCTTTGGAAGTGTTGTCAGGTGCCGTGATATACGCGGCTGCTCCAAAGACGCCTGTTCCAATCCGGATCTCTTTTAGTTGACTATAACGCTTCGCGTTTTTCAGCTTCGGTGTGCTCATGATGAAAGTGTTTTGCTTTGAGTTCACTCGAAGAATATCTTCTTCCGCGTCTTTTATAGTTATTCCTGCTGCACGCAGAACGCCGTCTTTTATAATCACAGAGCTCTGCATCGTGTCAAATCCTCCTCTGGGACGAATGACTTCCTTGTAGTCGTCCTCTGGCAGCTGCGGCTGTCGTGGAGCCGGCATTCCGTGCTTGCGCCAGCTGTCGCGTCTCGTTGCCAGCCGATGCGTCTCGTTGGCGTTCCTTAAGCTGTCGCCGATACTCGAGCGTTCCTTAGTCCTAGATTTTCGGCGGGTGTGTGCCGCCATCCATCCTGGATCCTCGTATTCTTCAGGGGAAATTGTCTCTCCCTCCACTCCGACGACGTCCATGTCCTCTGCCGGTGTTAGCCCTTGGCGGAGCGGGGCCCAGTCTCCACTCAGGCCAGGGTGTGGGAGACCCGCCGGCGCAGCGGGGCGGTATCGTCGTATGCCAGGTAAGGGTTAGCTGGGCCGCCGGCGTGGTGGCTCACGAAAGTTGTTACTGTGCCCCAGAGAGGAGCCCTCCTGCCAAAAACTTGTTGTTCTCCGAAGGCAGTGATGTTCCGACATCTCTCTTCGTCGAAGTACGGTTTAGAGTCTTGAATTTTCGCTCACAATCATGATTATTTACGGAGCCCATGGATAGCGCGACTTCTCAGCTCGGTCCCCAAGCGGTGATCTCCACAGACGCGGAGCTTGGTTGCAAAAACCGCCAAGCCAAGTGAACGCACCGTCTAAGCAACACTCAATCGCTTCGGTGGTGGGGCAAGGGCCTCGTTGTACATTTTAACGCGACAGCGTTTAGGGCCTGGTGTCGCAGAAAATCCGGCGTCGGCAACCGGCATGTGATCACAGGTGGCGGAGAAAATCATCCAACCACATCGACCGCGCAGGCCCTGCACGTGGTGCAAGGTTTTGGTGAACAAAAATTAAATTTCTCACCGTGAAATCCGTCAGAAATACGGTAAAGTACAACTTTACCATTCGGCGTTGGATTCGCCGTAGGGTTGTAATTTGAATGTACGAGAAAACCCAATTCTGCTACGAGGAAACTCAAACACAAACCCCTTTTCCAGCATTTCTGCCAGACCTGCGCGTGTTGGGGCAATAGCAAATAAATAATAAAATAATAACAAAAGGTGCTAGGGCCTTCACATTTTAATATAAGACCACTTATATTGTCCCTGGAGAAACGTCTTTCCAGCAATACATTTCCGTTTAAAAGTGAAGCCGACCTTAAGGGGACCGGTGTAAGCTTGGTCTTTGTAAGCTGGCTTTCCCACATTCAGCGTTTCAGTCAATGAAGCCTACTTGCCGCATGCGAACGATGCGATGCGAACGGGTCCCGATGACGCTGTCGCGTCCTACTCTTAAAGGCGAAGCTTAAGCGTCCTCCAATTGTTTTCATTCATTTATTTTTTTACTAAAATTAGCTTTCCCCGCATAGTTCAAGCATTGTCAATGTCCAGATCTAACCGCATTAATGCTTCAGAATTATTACGGTATTTGACGAACTTTCTGTCTATGCTTACATCTATTTATCTTGGCTTGTATCCATGTATGTTTGTATGAAACCGATTTCCCGCCTACCTGGGTCTCTAGGAAGTCTAAGGCCGAATGGGATAGCAGCAAATCGAGCGGCTGTGCTGAGGTGCCAGGGCTAGAAAACAACCATGGGACCAAATGTGGTCCCTGAGTATGTGCCGATTTGAACATGTGTGTCACTCTTCAACGAACCTCTTTCACGCTGACATGGGTAAAATGCGGGACTGGGTAGGTACCACTTTTCGAAAAAACTCTTTGATGCCGACTTGGAGCCCTGCGTACGCGTGTCACCCGGTCTGTGCTGGTCTCCAATGAACCTCTTTGATGGCAGTTTGGGGCTCTGGATTTGTGCCAGCAGGTGTGTGCCGTTCTTCAATGAACGTATTTGACGCCAACTTGGGTAACTAGGTATGTGGCAACAGGATTACGCCGCTCTCCAATGATTACTGATCGATTACTCCTGTTTACCTCAGATTACCAATCATGATTATGCCTAGATTAAAGTTGTGACCTTTTTCGTGCATGAACAAATACTGCAAGAGATTACACCTCGCGTAGAATGAAAATGAGCACAATTGTGCGCATTGCCACTAGTTTGTATATAATTTCTTTAACCGCTTCACATAGCTTACAAAATGCCTGTCGAAACTGCATATTTGTCAGGTTTTCTTAAGTGTCCCTTTGTAATAATCTCTTCTGCAGTAACTAAAGATAATCAAAGTACCCGAACGCTTTAATTTCAATACATAAGATTAGCGCCTAGACTGAAATTACGGCAAGCGACGGAAAAGCGGACGCGGTTTTGCATTTGTTGTTTTAAACTGATATGTCTTTATGACATCTCAGCAGCGCGTAAGCAGGCAAATCTGTAGGTGTTTTTTTACTTATAATGGGCACCGCGAGCACGAGACAAGTGGCTCAAATATTACCTTACTGTGAAACCGCTGGAGATAGCAGAACAACCGGAAGTTCGCAGTTTGCATCACTTCCCCATTTTAGAAGTTTTTAATTACCCATACTAATAGGAAGGGAGGGCTACGCACTTCCACTGTAATGAGTAATGTGTTAGTATAAATATAAGACTTTCTTGCTTTTACAAAACCCGATGCATACGTCAAGCTTTTACAAGCCAGAAACATTAAGCCCCACGATCGTCCGCCATTAAGGTTTCCTCGAAGTACCGAAGTTTGATCAGTGACTAGATTTTGTTTTCTTTTCTTTTGTTTGATACCATTACTGCACTGACGATGACATATTAAATGAAAATTTCATAGCTGGTTTTGCCACTTAGCCATTGCTTCCACCAGAACGGTTGTCTTACTTAGTTAACCACCATATTTACGTTGGAAGATTAGCTGTTAATTTCTCACGCCTTAGTGCATCAAACAGGTGAAATTCGGCGTTGAAGGTAAACCGTTGTACTGGTGAGTGTTTCAGCTCCTCCAAATTGAGCTAGCAAGCCGATAAGCTCGTTTTATAAACAATGACATCCACTCTTCCGGCTCTGTCTTCTCTCGCATTACCATCCAATCTTTGGAAAGTCAGAGACAAAAAAAAAGGCTAGCGAATACACAAAGCAAACGATATACTATTCGCCACGTGGGTATAATTGCAGGAGCCTCTTGAATAATAAAAAAAAAGTTGGAGGCAGCTTAACCTACCAACGAGTTAGATCGGCCGTTTGACTATTACTAACAACAATACTGGCCAATTAGCGAGTCATAGAAATTGAAACTTAGATTATCATAGTCCTAAGCTAATGTTTGAACCAGCAAATTTTAAAAGTTCGGAGGATTCAACTGCTGCATTGCGTTCCAAGGTGCAAACATACGACATGCAGCGAAGCTTAGCAAAACAAGTTAGACTCATGTGCACGCTCACATCCCAAATCGCGCCGTGCTACCTCCCCGTGTTTCGAGGGTTCAATAAAAAAAAAAATAAAGCAAGAAATCGTAGCAACAAGGGCTGGACGTTATGCTCGGGAAGATTCGCAGGAAGTAGAACTGTGCCCGTCGCTCTAAATTGGGGTGTCGATCGTAAAGCGCCGCCAATTTTCAGCTCATCAGAATAAGGAAATGCGTTTCTTTGAATCCGCCTCCGACGTGCCTCTTTATTCTACTTGCGCCATGCAGAAGGCGCAACGACTTTCTCGAGGACGAGCTGCAACGTCAAGCTTCATTATTCTCACTTCTGTCGACGAGCGACTGCAAATGAGCGTTTCGTGGGCCACTGCTTTTCCTTCAGCTCAAGTGCTATAAAGAGTAATTGATACTGGCCCGTCTTCGCATCCTCTCATTTTTTTCTCTATCTCTGCTTTGCATATCCCCCAAGGGAACGTATAGTTGCAGTGTAGCTATAACTCTATAAAAGAGAAGAAAAAGAAAAGTGGCGGGTCCCCACGCATAAGTTTGAATTGGTGATAAGCGAAACTTTCTTTCTCATTTATTGAACTATCTATACTTCTTCACTTCCATGCAGCTCAGTGCGCTTCGCTCACTGCACGCTCTGGTCGTGGCTGTTGTTCCCTATCAAGTATGTGGCTCCTACCCCAATATAGGGGATTGGCCAAGAAATGGATGGATTATTCTGATTTATATTCAAGAATAAATTTCCGAATATTATGAACTTAGCGCTTTAGAACGTACTATAATCTGTTTAAATAAAGTCAGTCTTGTCATATCCAATGCATAATTCATTTAACAGTGCACAAAAAAGAAAATATAAAATTTAGGAGGGCATTTGGTTGGATTATATAAGACATTTTTGGACAATGGAGCAAACGACCCTGTGGCTGAATTCCAAAGTTGGGGCCCCCAATGAAAAGATAATACGTTCTGTTAAACCCAAAGGAAGTCTTCGAAAAGGTATTTCCAATTTTCTTTTTCTTGCCGCATGAAAGCGGCGACAAAATAGAAGTGGTGTATTGTTTATTGCTCATTACAAAACGAGCAGAGAGCTGAGGGCACCAAACCCGACCTGTGGAAGTATAAGTTCGGGGAGCGAATGAGGCAACGTAATTTTGAGACGGAGACCTCGAGCATTTTTGCGTCACAGGATTCATTACGCCAGGGAAACGCCAGACGCTTATAATCTGAAGAAGCATTCAGTACTGGGTCTGATAAAGCTTTCATAATTGATTGCATCGGAAATCTAAGCCGCCCTCATGTGCGCTGTCACTGGTAGAACACGATGGACTTGGCCGAAAATGACGTGTTTGCCAGGGAATCGTCTGTTTCATTGAAAAGCAAACCTTTGTGACCGGGTACCCAAATCAAATGAACACATTGCAGATGGGCAGGAACTAGAAAGTGAAATAGTCTTAGCATGGACGAACCACTATAGTAGTGGTAAGGGAAGAGCATACAGGTAGAGAGTCAGTAAGAATAGGAGCTGTTGTCGTTTGGTCTAATTTACGTAAAGCTAAAATTACTGCTGAAATCGCAGCCAGAAAAATACGCACAAAATCAGGCAACCTTAAAGACAAAGCACCAGACGAGTGCAGGACAAAATATTGTAATGTCAGTCTATCCCTCGCACTGTTATGCACCTGTCGCAATGATAATGTGTGTTTCTAGAGTGCTTACATGGTCATGTAATATGCCGTTTAAGATGTCGCAAGGGAGGAGTTTCGCATAGTTTGGAAAAATGTCAACGAACCTGATTTCCGGGGAAATTGAATGGGTATAATTAGGAAGCACATCGTGAATTTGCAGATTTAGTGGTTCAAGTAATGTTTGCACAAATATAATCTATGGTGCATGACGTCTGTGCCAATTAACGAGAAGAAATAACGGTAATAATACCGGTTTTTTTGTGCCTGGCGACGTTAATGCGACTTCCAAGGTCTGCATGCGCGTGCGATAGTGAAAACAGGGCCGGCATAACGTAAAACTATTCCAACCTGGTATTTTTTTCAAATAGGCCATTAGCCCTCCATGAGAGGTCAAAATGGCTCGGGCTCGGCCCGTTTGGGTGCGGCGCCGACCCATATGGGCTAGACTCAAACCATTCTGACCTATCATGGAGGGCTAATGGGGGATTTAGAATAAAACATGTTGCATTAGCTTTACGTTATTTACATATAATTTATATAGAAATAACGTAAGCCCCCGTTTTATATGCAATTTGACAGGGACTCAACAACTGATTTTCCTTAATAAGCTCTATTATATACCTATGAAGAACCCTGTCAATAAGTTTCACTATATTTGATGTTAACGCAATCGTTCTTACGTTGTCGATAGCAAACCCTCCCCCTCGCTTGTTAAGTAAGTGAATAATTTTGGTGATCTTCTATTCATATCGAATCCATGCATTACTTATAGAGTAGTTTAACAACTTCAAAGGCTCGTTTGGAGCTTCTTGGAACAATAACAACACCGCATTTGGTATTCCGTCCGGGCCAGGTGCTGTAGTTGGCAACCTTAACATCACCTGTGCTACTTCCGAAGAGGACACCTCTCTGTAGTCCGAGAGGGCAGGAGTAATAACAGAAGTTTGAAGGCGCATTGTGCACCGGTTTTTCAATCCTTTAGCCTATAGTTCTAAGGACTCCTGCATTTCATGTGAAGTATAAACGATTGAGCCATTGAGAGTCTCTTTCCAGAACGAAAGTAATTAAATAAAGCACGTTTGTTTATGAAGTTAGAAAGATAATCTCTTTTTGCGCGTGTAACAGTATACGTTTGAAGGTTGCCAAAATAAATTGATAATCCTTCAAATTCTGTGGAATGATTATATAGAAGTTTTTCCAAGCAGCTTGTCTTCTATAAAATCGTGTGCTCTCATTATTCGACCAGGGGCTAGATGAGTTACTTTTGCTGACTGAATTACAAACTCAGACTTTTTTCGGCATATCTCTAGTGCTGAACAAATACTGAAGTCAATTTCTTCATTATTACTATTATTAAAAAAGCAAAGGTGGAGCACAACCACTTTTTAAACTTCTTGCAATTCTGCCGTGTCTTTCAACTTATGTTAATAGGCATGCAACTTCAAAGCACACCAGAAGAGGAATGTGGTTTGTACAGAAATCAGTTCTCCATGATGTCACGGCAACACTAGTAATAGAAAAAGTCAATCTAACACTCAGTGAGACTGCACACGGACAAATGTAGGTTGTCTGATATTTAGGCAGGGTAAACATATTTATCGTCCAGTCTCGTAGACGCGTACCACAAGCGTCTTTCCTATAGCTCCATGACGCGTAATAATAGTTAAAGTCCCCAGTAAGGATGACTTCATTTTGCAGCTAGCGAGCGCGCTATCCTATTGGGGTGCATTGTGAACGCCCGTAGGAAAATGTGCATTTATAACTGAAAATGAACCGTGACCTGGGATACTGAGGTCCACTGAGAAAATTTCGTAGTCTGCGGACATTGACTGAAAATTTATTTTCACCTGGTGACCAAATTTAGAGGACAGCAAAATCATTAAATCACCTTCTAGTGAAAGGCAATCTAACAGCAAAGATCAACAATCCTTAAAATTGATGATGTGTGGTGTTTTATGGCACAAAGGCCAGGTATGGCCAAAGAGCACCATGACAAGTAGTAATGTTATCGATGAGCTGTTAATGACGTGGGCAATCAGTTTCTCATGGCAGATGTTGATGAACACTCGCGCCGATGGACTGAATCTAATCACTGTCGCCTTTGAACGACTGCTAACGTTTGCTGCGCGTTAACTTAGCTGGACGGCGTCAGCCGTGCGCGCAGGAGCCACGAAGGAAGAAGCTCACTCTTTGGGATCCATTTCAAGACTGGTTTATTCGCAGTAGTAAAGTGACTAGAGTAGAGAAAGGAAAGTGGAAAGAGAGAAGTGGAAAGAGAGTGGAAAGAGAGAAGAAACACGGTAAAAGGGCGTGAGTCAGGCACGTGCAGTGCCATGGAGAGGGTGCAGTGGCCACTGTCGGGTCGGTGATACGGGGCACGGTGGTATTCACAATTAACTTGCTCGGACGGTGTCGTTAGGGGCCCCCCTCGGCTATCGCTTTCTTCTCGGTAGCGTCTTCGCGGTTGTCATCGAAGGTACCGTTAGGCGGCCCCGCCTCCATTCTCCCATCTCAGTAGCCTCGCCTCCCAGTAGCTTCACGGTTGTCAGCGAGGGTCTTCACATCCTCCCCCGCAATCAGCACCGGCTCATTCCTGGACACTATTGTCCCCACAGGCTGGCAATTCATTGCGCACAAGGGGGCGGCTCGTGTCGTCGCACAAGTGAACGAAGCGATAGAAGCATTGTGTTCGGACCCACTATCGTTGTAGAATATGGGCCCCGCAAAGTCGATACCCATTGCTTCAAATCGATCACTCCGGGTGACTCGGTAGGGAGGAAGCAGGGCAGTGGGCTCCGACGTGACTGGGCGGAACGCGATTCCAGCTTTGTCATCCATATTCCAGCTTTGTCATCGAGCACTCGCCATGCCATCATCTGTCATGTCATCGTCGTCATACTCTCATCCTGTATTCGTTGTCGCACCACCATAATGACGCCGTTGTTGTCGTTCAATCGTCGTCATCAGGCGCGGATCCAGGGGGGATGTCCGGATGTCCTGACCCCCCCCCCCCCCCCCTCAGATTTCTGCATCGCCACCTCGCTGACATGGGGGATGGCCCTGTCGCAAAAAAAATGTGGCCACCAGCATTCTTCAAAATTATTTTTCGCGAGTACCAGTGGTATCAGCCATGTAGAAGTAAAGCTAGCTCGCTCAAAAGCTTAGTTGTATTCCGTAGGGGTATGGTGTGGCGAAGTTGCCGTAGTTATTTTTTCTCATGAACACCTTGGACCTCTTGGCGCCGGCCTTGCCTTACTCGTCCCATCGGTGGCGTCGAAAGAACGAGGGGACGTCCCTTTTGCCAAGCACGCAGATGTCCGCGCGAGCGCCTTCGCGCCTGATCAACTCTGTTCCCCATTGAGGTGTCATCGGCTGCCTCATTGGCTGTCATCGGTTCTGCGACCAACCTGCTTAATGAAAGAGATCTCTCGCTGAAGTGTTCATATATAAATAATAACAGCTAACAGCTAAACTAAGAACTACGCATAGGCAACTTTTTTTAAACTGTAGCACTCAGTGTGATCCCAGTTCTTGTTCTTTCTGTGGTTTTACGTGCCAAAACAAGTTCTGATTATGAGGCACGCCGTAGTGGAGGGCTCCGGATTAATTTTGACCACCTGGGATTCTTTAACGTGCACTACAACGCAAGCACACGGGCGTTTTTGCATTTCGCCTCCATCGGAATGCGGCCGCCGCGGCCGGGATTCGAGCCTGAGATTTCGTGCTCAGCAGCACAACGCCTTAGCTGACTGGGCCACCTCGGCGGGCTGTGTGATCACAGTTACACGTTGACAATATCCAGTACGAGCACAGTACCCTTCGTACGCTACAAGTTTTTCATTGTAACTTCGCAGTTTTATTGTCGTACATTAAGCATAGGAGGCTCAAAGCCGCCGGATCCGTTTACCTGAGTGGCCGTTCTCGCGGAGCGGGGCGAAGCCTCGAGCAGCGGCTGTGAAGTGGGGAAGCGTGATGTCAGCGGCCAACGCCAGCGATCGGGCCTAGGATGGCGTCGCGTGGTTAGAGAAACGGGAGCAGATGCGCGCCTTGTGTAAAAGGATTACGTCGCGTGGGAAACAAAACATGAAGACGCTGGCTCGCGCTCTCGGCTACTAGGCCAGATTGTTCTTGCAGGTGGCGTCGTGAGTCTTCTTCATACGCGGTGATCCGCATATCGTAAACAACCAGCGTAGTGGTTGCCGCGTCGGAGCTCCAAAGCAAACGAAGGTGTCTCAGCCGAACACAAAGAATCTTCTTAAGGAAATCAAGGTGTCCCAACAGAACTACAAAGACGGACCCGTGCTTACGCATGCATAACAAACCTGCGGCAGATCATCCCAAATTTTATTTTAAGAAACAATACAGGCTAGACATACCGGGTGTTCAAAATTAAGCTTTATGGTTTTCTTAAAATTAGGCACTGGGAGGCACGTAAAGAGCACCTGCGCAAATAAGTTATGTGGCCAGGGGAACACAAAGTGAGATAATAATTATTGCTGTCAGCAGCCGAATATTACCTAAAATTGAATAATTAACTATTCATTGACTGCAGTAAGTTTGTGTGTTTGTATTCAAAAGTTAGAGGCAGTCGTGTTTCTATACACTTTCACTTGGAAGAATTCTTCTAGCATATCTATGCTTCGTGATATCCAACTCCAAATTTTAATTGTCGTTCGCATGATTACGCATGCAAGAGAGTGAGGATCGGCGCAAAGCTCCTCCCTGATGTGACGCGGCTGTTGGGTGAGGCGTTTAGTCTGACAACGCGGCGGAGGCATTGGCAAAAATAATAACTGCCCCCTTCCCCTCACGGCTGGCGAAATAAAAAAAATCGAAGAACCCGTAACCGGCTGTCGTAACACGCGACCGCGCAGCCTGTAAAGATGGCGGCAGCTGCCATGCCGAGATAATGGCGCGAGCGGAGAAGCCGGAGGGCAGTGCGCGTGCGTAAGGGTGACTAGACGACCGGGCATGGTCCTTGTTTGGGCTACGCAAATAAAGTGACTGCTGATTTCCAAATATTGTAAGTTTTATTGAAATCAAAAGCAACAACTACACCATCAACAGCAGAAACCTTTTTAGCTATGCTAACGAACATTTCATACATACTGCCGCTTTAAGTTTGGTGTTGTCATGCACAAATCTCATGACAACACTTCACCCATCATGATGTGAATGCCCTACAAAATCTTAAAAATGCCTCCCTTCCACAGCAACACAAAGCATAAACCTCTCGCGCGTCGAGTCGATAACTCTGCGCAGTAAGACAATTGAAATTTGGAGTCAGATATCTCGGAGCACGGAACACGCTAGAATAATTATTCCGACCGATACTGTGTAGAAACACGACTGTCTCTAGTTTTCAATACAAACATACCCACTTACTGCAGTCGAAGAAAAATAATTGTTCAACTTTAGTTAATTCGGCTGCTCACAGCGATAAGTATCATCTCACTTTGTGCCCACCGGCTGGGTGCCTAATTGCCTAATTTTAAGAAAACTATAAATGGTAGTTTTGAACACCCTGTATTATCAGGCACAGCCGCCAAGCACATGGCTGTATTGGGTAACGTCCTTTTCCTATAAGCTCGGAGAAACCGATACCTGGCTTCGCTAAAGCGCTTCTTCCTCTTACTGGGGTTTTACGTGCCAAAACCAGTTCTGATTATGAGGCACGCCGTAGTGGAAGGCTCCGGATTAAGTTTTACAACCTGGTGTTCTTTAACGTGCACTACAACGCAAGCACATGGGCGTTTTTGCATTTCGCCTCCATCGAAATGCGGCCGCCGCCGCCGGGATTCGATCCCGCGATCTCGTGCTCAGCAGCGCAACACCTGAGCTGACTGAGCCACCACGGCGGGCTACAGGTGTAGCTCTAGCCGTATAAAACGCGGGTTTATCGTGAGCAGAAACGGTGCATTTCGGTAAATCAGAAAGGCTACTATCATCATCATCATCATTGACAGAAGCTGACCCCCCCCCCCCCCCCCCCCCCCTCAGAAAAAACCTGGACCCGCCCCTGGTCGTCATTCCCGCTTCGAGATCTGACTCTCGTCAGGCTGTCGTCATCACGCCTTATACTCCAACCCAGTTGTCTCAGTTGTTTAATAACTTGGACCACTAGGTATGTGTTCAGGATCGTGTCATACAGTTGTCACCGTGCATTAGTTGTCGTACCGTCCTCGGGATGCTGTCGCGGTCATTCCATTATCATCATGGTAACTTCGAAATCCCTCTCTCATCATAGAATCTTCGTCACACTTTCGTATCACTTTGGTATCGTCATCTCATTGTCATCATGCTGTCGTCGTCAAACCGCGTTCGTCGGTCCATCGACGAGATTTATTGATTACGTCATTCTCTCGTAATTATGCATTCATCAATCAATCGGGATTATGCCGCCGTTGTCATGCCGTCGTCATCATTGCGTCGTCGTCACACAGACATTATCATGCATCTGTTACCATGCCGTCGCCTTAATGTCGTATTACGACCCATTCACACTTTCGAAATGGCGAGGCCGCGCCGCCAAGTTGGTCGCAAAGCGGCCAGCCGCAAGTAGTCGCACAAGGTCGCTTTTCTCGAAAGGCGACCGCTCTAGGGCCAGTCGCTCACTGCCTCGATTTTTCAGTCACGCGACCGCAGTCGCAGAACAGCAGAACCAATCAGATGCGAAGTAACAGGACGTCCGTATACGCTGACGCTTATCTTACGCGGCGATGACATTGCAAGCAGACGTGAACGGCATATCGCGAGACATTTCGGTTTAGCGAATCGTCGGTCGCGTTTGTCAGTGTGAACATCGTTCATCTTGAGTAGCTTTCTGGCCGCCAGTCGCAATCGGTCGCGGGGCGTCGTCTAGTCGCAAGTGTGAATGAACCCTAAATCCCGGCATCATCGTCATTACCCTTATTCATCCGGTTGTCGTCATCTCGTCCTCCTGATGCGGTGGTTGTCGCGTTGCGGTCCTTATATCATCGTCATAATTTAAGAATCGGCATCTAATTGTCGTCACGCTGCCGTCGTTACACGTCTTTGCAGTTCCATCGATATCATTCCGTCCTCGCCATCTCATCGTCAATGAGTCGGCGTCATAAAGTCGTCATCATGCCTCCATGCTGATGGATGAGATTTGGCAAGCGAGTGCCTTAGCGAAGTGGGACGATATCGGAGTATGTGGCAAATAGCCGAAGAAGAAAAAGTCTCAGAATTACCACTAGATAAACGTCACTTCAGGAATATAATCGGCCCGCTACATTACTCGATTGCTATTCGCACAACCATCGAAAGTCATCGTGAGATTAGTACTGGTGTAATTTTTTTTATCTGTTTCATTTTGTAAGCGCCCGCCGAGCGGCGCACGAGAAAGCGGCCCTAGTCCATTTCCACTGAAAATGTGGCTTGCGTAGCTGTAAGCCCGGAGAGAACGGGAGCGGTTCTCTGCGGGGAGTTCCGTATTCTGTGAGATAAATATTTTAGCTTTCTGCTGAAGAGTCTTGCTTCTCGATGTGCCTTTTCTTGAGTACTACAGGACACAAGGTGTTTTGCTCCGTTAAACCGTCGCTTAAACATCCGTCCAAACGGGATCATATAGGGTGATGCAGTGTTTGCATTGGCGAAGCGAAAGTTTCTTGTCTCCAGTATTTGGCCCGTGTCACTCGTGCTCATGTAACATAATACTTGCCACTCCGCAGTGGAAGGTGGCCGGCGACGGGAGGAATATGTGCCATTTGGGTACACTATGTGTATGCACCACGCTGCCATGATCAAAAACTGAAGTGTAGCCTCATAATGAATATTTTACACTAAAGGTAATTCGCAGGTACAACGCGTAATTATTGATTGGTCTGCGGCTGCTGCCTACATATAGATTGTGAAAAATGCATGAAACATTAAAAATACAGGATAACTCATCTCACGATGTCTCCTATTATTATTATTATTATTATTATTATTATTATTATTATTATTATTATTATTATTATTATTATTATTATTATTATTGCGTACCCAAACGAAAATTGAATGCAGCCCCTCTTGGTCGAAAACACAGAAGGAACGCATCGAGAAGATAAACGTTTCGTATTTGCCCTGGCAGCTTTTTACTTTGTTTTCCAGCCCATGCTTCGTGTCGCTCGCGTAGAAGTGGAAGCGTACAACTATGATAAAATTCAGCACCCTGTGCGTAAAACGGCCATACGCTGCGCATATCCAAGCCTGGCAACGTTTTGTCAATTTACGACTAGTCCTAGCACCTCCCCCCCCAAAAAAATATCTTCGCAAATGGGACCTCCTTTGAAAGAAACTGAAACCGCTTCGTTTGCAATTTTTGCAGAATTCACAGTCTTTTTGGTGGGATGCTTTACGCATCCTTACTTTATGCCCCTGTGGAAGCGCACAAACAAGCACACATTCAAAAGCACTCTCACCGCTTCAACAAAACAGCGCTTACGAATGCGAGAATTGTAGGGCCGATCGGGCAAACAGTGTGCCGAGCCCCACCGTGCGGGCTGGAAACCAAAAGGCCACACTCGGTGAGTGGTCGCATTCAAACTGAAACTCAGCTAAAAAAACCTTAAGTGGTGATATAGGTACAGAGTGCCCGTGGAACATTTCCGTGTCGAGAACAAACTGCGGGCAACGAAAAATAGTTCACGCGTTCCCAAGCGCACCTAATTTATTTTATTTGATCAACAACGTGTTCGCTAGTAACCACTAATCACACGGGTATTATAGAACTGTTTGTATAAATACCACACGATGCACACTGCACTACATCATTGCTTTTTAATCTCCTTGTACGTATACATATTGCAAGCCGTGCTGTGTGTGTGTGTGTTCTTATTATCATGTAATCCTGTTTATCACCGCCCTTCGGTTGCACGGCGATTTGTGAAGATGTAGTTAGTGCAGCTTTTGTAGCGAGAGCTACATTGGCCGTATTCTCGCCGTTTCGCTGTGGTCGGTGGCCGCACCGCGAGCTGAGCCGTTGCCTAGCAACCATCCGCAGCAGGCAGCGCCGCTCGCCGCGCCATCTGGCATCACGTCAGAGGAGGCACCGGTGAAACCAACGTTACTACACTAGCTTCAGTTGTAAAACTCGGCGGCGTTGCGCGGAACCGCCACCTTACCGCGCCCAACGTTACTAGACTAGCTTCAGTTGTAAAACTCTCAGCCCGTGCGCTTACTGCCGCTGTCGCCACTCCTTGGGCAACCGCCAGGTGGCGGCGCCGTTCCATCGCGCTCCACTGCAGACGCCTCGCGGCAGCCTTGAGCTCGTGCGGACGGGCAGCTTGCGCGTGTTTCACGCTCGCTGGCGTCCGAATTAGTGATACCATGCGAAAGCGGTATCCACCTACAGCAATAAGATATATCGGGCTAGTTGGTTCACACTGAAAGAAGCGTAAACTGCACGACAGGAAGAAACGCACACGACGAAGCGCCGAAGTTTCGTTTTTAAGTGTCGTGTGTTTCTTCCTGCCGCCTAAACCTTTCACGCAGTTTACTTTTCCCATACAGCAGCTTGGCACGTTTTCTCGCTGCTTTTACTAGCTTAACACTTTGGTCTGGGGCAGTTATGCGCCAGCTGTCGAGACCAAATTATTTATCCACAAAAATAACAGCACAACTTTCTTGTAAACCAATGAATGCTTTATTAAGGAAAACGAAGTTTAAAAACCACCTGTATGCCCCTATATATAGCTAAGACTCAATCTGTCAGAAGGGAAATAATCAAGGCAAATGATTTGGGCCTGCGTGGAAACCAACTCCGCCTACAGCAGCTTGGCACGTTTCCTCGCTGTCTTACTTCAAGACTGGATGCCCGCCGCTGCTCCAGGAACCTTGCCTAAGAATTCATTTTTATGCAAGGTTCCTGCAATGTGTGCTTGTATGCATGCACGTGACTAAATAAAAATTAGCGTAACTTGCACATGTGGCGCAAGGCTAAAAAAACAGCGGAGTGGATCGGCACCTAGCTGGTCCTGGCCTTACGGGTTATGCTTTTCCGGAATTTCTTGATTATTGATCGATTATCGATTAGCTATTGATAGGCTATCGCAAAGTATTGGCCACGTATTCGGGCTAGGCTAAGCACTACCGAGTCATCCCCAGCATTTCCCGGAATTTACTGATTATTGATCGAATATCGATTAGCTATCTTAAGGTGATGCGAGGTGCAGTTGTGCGCAGTGATGTCATCGCTAGGCGAGTTTTTGCGAACACTCCGCGGGGAAGCAACAAGCTTAAACAGCTCCGCTGTTAAAAATTTAATGATTCGTGCTGCGCGGGAAACGTTACTAGACTAGCTTCAGTTGTAAAACACGGCGGCGTGGCGCGGAACCGCCAACCGCACGCGCCTTCATGACTCTGCCGTCGCACCCAGCTTCACTTCCCCACTAGCCGGCTACGCGAACTGGCCGGACGAAACACGCGGTGCAGCGTTGGTCTATTCTGTGGTTGGTTGTTGATGGCGGATTTCAGGAAGCATGTCATCCGCGAAACTGTAGCCTTCGCCGCGTTTGTTAAGGATATTAGCAGACGATGCCGACGTGCTGCGTTCCTGACTGCAACAAGCGGCTATCGAACGATGTCAACAGTTCGGCGCGCCACTTCTTGTGTGCTCCCAGCAATGAGACACTTCGCTCGGCGTTGAACGGAGCGATTCCTCGTGCTGACCGGGAACGTTCTGCGAAATCCATGGTGTGTGATTTACACTTCCATGAGCAGGACATCTTAATGTGTTACGTGCATATTATCAATGAACAGACAGTTGAGGTGCCATGAGACAAGTGGACATTTGCAAAGGGTGCGGTGCCGAAAGTGTTCCCGAACGTTCCCTCGTATCTGTCGAACCAATCGGGGAAGAAAACGCAAACGAAGAGAGATGTTTGGTGACCTGTTCTGGGCCATCTTAGAAGAGCTCTCAGAGAATACGCTGAGTCGTGTTGGGTGCCCCTTGCGCTTTCAGGAACTGTTGGTACGTATCATAAAATTTTTAACAGCGAAGCTGTTTAAGCTTTTTGCTTCCCCGCGTAGTGTTCGCAAAAACTCGCCTAGCGATGACATCACTGCGCCCAACTGCGCCTCACATCACCTTGCGATAGCTAATCGATATTCGATCAATAATCAATAAATTCCGGGAAATGCTGGGGATGACTTGGTAGTGCTTAGTGTAGCCCAAATACGTGGCCAATACTTTGCGATAGCCTATCAATAGCTAATGAATAATCGATCAATAATCAAGAAATTCCGGAAAAGCATAACCCGTAAGGCCAGGACCACCTAGGTGCCGACAAACTCCGCTGTTTCTTTAGCCTTGCGCCACTTGTGCAAGCTACGCTAATTTTTATTTAGTCACGTGCATGCATACACGCATACATTGCAGGAACCTTGCATAAAAATGAATTCTTAGGCAAGGTTCCTGGAGCAGCGGCGGGTATCCAGTCTTGAAGTAAAGGCAGCGAGGAAACGTGCCAAGCTGCTGTAGGTGGAGTTCGTTTCCACGTAGGCCCAAATAATTTGTCTTGATCATTTCCCTTCTAACAGTTTAAGTCTTAGCTATATAAGGGCATACAGTTGTTTTGTACTTTGTTTTCCTTAATAAAGCATTCAATGGTTTACAAGAAAGTTGTGCTGTTATTTTTGGGGATAACAAATTTGGTCTCGCCAGCTGGCGTATAACTGCCCCAGACCAAATTGTTAAGCTAGTAAAAGCAGCGACAAAACGTGCCAAGCTGCTGTATGGGAAAAGTGAACTGCGTGAAAGGTTTAGGCGGCAGGAAGAAACACACGACACTTAAAAAAAATTCACAGCATATCCACGGGGTGAATGATGATGAGTGGACGAAGCTCCGGAGGGAATCATCGGTAAACCGTGAATCTTCCGTGTAATTCGCCCAGTCTCGCCGCACTAAATCGAACGATTGACTTCCACCAATGACACGCGCCATATGTGACGTCATTCCTATTTTATAACAGCGCCCTTCATTATAGTTGCACCATCTCCCGCTTAAGGGGACGCTAGCACAAACGCGTTAGAAACGTGCAGTACTCTCTCGTAAGGGGGAGAGGCCACAGCGTCTTACGCAGCCGTTTACACATGCCGGAATGTGCACCGCGTTTGATGACGCCATCACATGACTGCTGAGAGAGTATAACCTCCGTATTCCTAAACGCTCCTCGACTTGAACTTGACTTGCCACCGCCTTGAACGCGTTTCGAACGCGCTGCCCAAGGCGGTGGCAAGTCAAGTTTAAGTCGAGGAGCGTTTATGAACACGGGGGTAAGGCGGAGAGGCCACAGCGTCTTACACCCGCTTCTTACGCGGGCCGTAACGCGCTAGCACAAACGCGTTAGAAACGCGCAGTCTTTCGTTAATGTTGGGTATTTATTGTCATCGTGGTGCGTGTGTCCATGTGCGCTTCATGGCGTAGTGGTTAGCGCCGCGCGTTCGGAAGCGAGGGGTCCCTGGTTCGATTCCGCGCTATGGACACAACTTTCGAAAATTTTTTCTTTCATAAAAGTAGACGTGGCTACCTACTACGACGACGGCGACTACTACTACTACTACATACTACAGAGGAGGGACAGACCCACACCCTAAGGAGCTTCGCCCCTAAAACGCAGCTTCTGCGCTTCGTCGTATGCGTTTCTTCCTATCGTGCAGTTTACCTTTCTTTCAGTATGAACCAACTAGCCCGATATATCTTATTGCTGTAGGTGGATACCGCTTTCGCATGGTATCCGTAATTCGGACGCCAGCGAGCGGGTAACACGCGCAAGCTGCCCACCCGCACGAGCTCAAGGCTGCAGCGAGGCGTCTGCAGTGGAGCGCGATGGAACGGCGCCGTCAACTGGCGGCTGCCCAAGTAGTGGCGACAGTGGCGGTAAGCGCACGGGCTGAGAGTTTTGCAACTGAAGCTAGTCTAGTAACGTTGCGGGAAACTGTGAGCTGAGCCGTTGCCTAGCAACCGCCGGCGTTGCATCGGCATTGCCGGCGTTGCATTGTATATATAGGCACCGGGCGGCCGTCGTAAGGCGCCAGCGGCGCGCCGGCGATATGCTGGCGAACAGCGCCGCGAACGGCAGCTGTCAAAGCACTGGCATGTGAAGCAGACGACGGGACGAAGGCGCTCGGTGCTTCCAGTGATTTGGCACTGCGGGTTTTAAGGGCGGACGCACCGGAAAACGCATTTTCGTGTGTCTGATTTTGAGAAAGGTCGTCACTTGTATAAGGCAGATCACATTCGTGGCATCAGGTAGTATATAAAGCAGAAAACGAGCGCAAATTGCGATGCAAATGCACCACGCGAACGGAGCTCACCGCGGCAAGCTAAGACGTGGAACTCCAGCAGTTATATTCCAGATGTTATTTTGCTTTGCGCTTTAACATTACCGCGTATTTAACCATATAAATATGCGAATAACACAAACATTATGCACAGAAAAAAAAGGAGACATAGTATCTTCCTTATTCTGTTTCTTGAGCTGCTTCGCCGATCGCACATGTGTCAGTAAGTTCCCGTTCTCTGTCCGTTGTAGTTCTTTTATTTTTGCAATGCTTCCCCATTTTTAATTGCTTATAAACTAGCCCAATCTTCAGTCACGGCCCATTTTACATAGCTTAGCGCGACGGGAGCCGTCGGTGGCGGCGAGTCTGAACACGCCACTCCGTTGGCGTTCGCCGTCAATGCACAGCACAGTCGTGTGCCGGACGCAACCAGAGTTGGGAATTGCTAGGAAGGAAAATGTACATTAAAAGGAAGACTGATACACTGATAAGACGGCAAAATGACTACAATTCTGAGTGTTCGCCTTCGGTGCCCAAGCTCCGGAGACGTTACACTGCGGAGGCGAAGACAGGCAAGTTGGTCACGAAGCTCTTGCGTATGAACGGCTATTTTATTAACGTTAGAACAACTAGACCATAGCAAATCAGCGTCGGAAATGTACAGTGCCCAGCGATTAAAGCACTGGCAGCGCGCGGCTGCCGCCGTTTTTTTTTTTTTTTTTTTTCATATCACAGGTGAGCGCCGTGGGACCAAATGCAGTCATAAAGCGTTACGAAGGTTCTCGCTTTCACTCTACACCACAAAGCATCAGTTTGGTGTCCCTAGCGCTTACAGTCAGTGCAAAAAGCGCTGGCGACCATGCGATTCGGCTATCGCGTTTCAATTGCTGAGCACTGAACGCGCTGTTGCCTACAGACCGCACATATACAGACTTTCCGCCTGAAAAACGCGATGCCGCGATGAACAATGATTAAATTTAATGGCCTAACCAGCTTCAGTCATGTTTCAGTAACTGTAGGTGCACCCAGAAACGCAACATGATTGATCAGGCTTGGTTTCACGGCAGCGCCTGCTGCGCGCGGCCCGGCCGCCACATGCCATTACATCCGCGGCGCCACCGCATGAAGGCGCCACCGGTCCAAAATCAACCCGCGCCCGGTGCCTATAGAAGGGGCGGCTCGGTGGGAATAGTTGGCAGATATGGAAAGTGAGTCTGAGAGACCGAAAGAAGCCAGGCTTCGTCGCCGGAATGAATCCAGGAGGAGGCAGAGAGCCGTAGGGATGGAGGAAGAATGAGCCACACGCCTCTACAAGCGTCTAAGTACGAAGCGGCCAGGCGAGCGCATTCAGATGAGGACGGTTCGTCGTCTAGTTCGGCATCTCGTGCCAGGACCGCGGATCAACGACGGAATGAAACCAGGAGGAGGCAACGAGCTACAGGGACAGAAGAAGAACGTGCTCGGCGTATCGAACAGAGACGGCAGAGTGATGTAGCTCGGAGAGCGCCGTGCCTAACCGCCGATACAACGCAGTTGGAGGACGTCAAAGCTTGCCGTGTGACGGATCATGTGATTCGGCTGGCTGAAAGTTCAAGTGCGACGCACATGGTTCAAACAGGCTTTACAGACAATCCGTGTGCATTTGCGTGTGGCGTTTGCGAAAGGCGTTGGCATAACCGTACCTCTCGCTACGCACCCCCAGGCATAACTAATTAGTTATGTCAAAGCAAATTTTTCTCGCCGTGTCCACTTTCTCCTGAATGTACAATGCTGAGTGAAAAAATAATTATTTATTCCTTTATTAATTTATTCATTTACTGCTTGCACACATATGGGTGTTTTTGTCCTTAAGTATCACAAAAAAATGTGGTTGATCCCTTTTATATAGGAATCGGTATAGAACACGAAAGTGAAACGTGTCTTCACAGAAGTAGTGTAATGTTTATTGCACATTGATATATAATGTCTATTGGTGTTTTGTGGCTAAAGCGCCCTTAGGCGTTGATGCACCCACGCTGACGCCTGGTGGCACGTCTCCTCCATCACGACTACCAACGTCGATGACCATGAGCAACCGTCGTGCATATGGAAGCTGCACTACGCTGCACACGCTAGCACAACGCGAAAGACGAAGCACGTAACTGACACACTAATACAACGCGCAAGACAAAGCACGTAACTGAATCGTCACCGAGTCAAATCAGCGCGTACAGCGCGTCGTAATTGCAGCCTCCGCGATCAACTTCAGAAACATTTTCAGAGCTAATTGCGGAGGCCACGCTCCGCTGTGCTGAGTATGGTGAACGCCACCTAGGTGGCGTTGGTAGTGCTTCTTGATGCCAGCGTCCCTTCGAATGCTGGCATCGAGGCGTCGTAGTGCTGAGACCACCAAAGCGTTCACTGTCGGTGCGCGTTAGTGTCATAATGCAGTACTTCTCTTTTCTGCTCGTAGGCGGCGGCACCGCCCCGAGCAAGAGCGCGGGTACACGGAGGAGTGTTAGATATATAAGGCGCGTCTGTGTAGCTCTCTGCAAATGCGTTTGTGGCGCAATGGGTTAAACGCTCGGCGATCTATCGTCGCGGACCGAGAGGTCGTGGGTTCGATTTCCAAATTTTCCATGTTTGTGGAACTTTTTCTTCTGGTTTCTTTCTTTGTATTATGTTCTATGACGTATTTCCGTGACGGAAATACGTCAGTGAAGTCTTGGTGGACCCCGGCATAAAACACTTTCGTGTTAAAAAAAATTGCGCTTTCTTCTTCTTTGTTCTTGCTGACATTTTGTGGCAAAATTGCATTCCAAGCTTTAAGTCCTACAATATAACACTTAGCACTGTTACGCAGTTGCCTGGTTTGACAAGAACAATATTTTGGCTTCGTCTGTGCCCTTTGTTAAACACATATTGCCCTCCTCGGTGAGTAGTTGAAACACATGTCGAAGGCAATGATTTACCTTATAGCAAGCGATACTGCATCATAGCCGTCATGCTTCAGACGTCACTTACGACGTGAGGTTTATAGACAAAGTCGGCACGGCATTTTTCGGTTTCGGCTATACAGGAGAGTAGCAGTGCGAAGTGTTCTACTGAACGATCCAAAGCATGAAATGTGATCTTGCTATGAGGTTTGTGCTAGAACAGAATAATCGTAAGCGCGATCGGTTTTTGCTTCGGGGGTGAACGCACGTCTCCGTAACTCGAAGCACGGGAAAGGCAAAACGCTGGCACTTGAAATAACAATGAGGAAAACAGACTCTCCCTACCTCGGCGTATTCGTGTAAGCGTGCCTTGAGTGCTCTTGAGTGCCTCAAACTATAAGTGCGGCGTATGCTGTCGAGAAAACTGTTGACTTAAGCGTCCACTTTTCGTCTTCCTGGTCTTCCGGAGCCCTTGGTGAATCTAACGAGCTATAGATTTTGTTGACGCAAAGCAACACGCACAACCATCTTAGATGCCTGAACTGCCACTTGAGTATGTAGGATGACTAAACCACATATTGACACAAACTCTATCGTTCTTGTACGTCCGACTAATGCAGTTTCAGTGCTTCCAGCAAGTGCAAGCAGGCCCGGCAATAAGTCATAACATTACGCGAACGGTTTACCTTCCGCCGCAAATTCCGCGCCTTGCTTGTTTTCACAAGGTACGAAAAAACACAAAACAAATAAAGTTTTGTGTCTCTGCTTGCGTGTTTTTCTTCGTCGCGTTACCTGTTATGAATATATTTCTTGCAATGTTTGCTTAATGCGTCGTAAGGATCATGTTTACAATTGACCACACACTAACATGCTCCTACACCACCTACGCTATAGTTCTCATACACCGCTTGCACCCCTTACTTCTTGCATCGTCTAAAGGACATCATCTGAGTGCCCATACTCCAGAACTGAAGCTTCTGTTGAGCGCTGTCTCCTTGCGTGCTCACAACGTTACCAGCAATGAGATCTATCGCGATTTGAAAACTTTAGCTACTCGCTATTTTCTGTGCATAAAATGTTTAGATCATGGTCGTGCCTCAACGAACAGGTTATCTCTCAGGACTCGTTATAATTTTCTTGCAGAAATCTTCGGGAAACATTATGCATTGGAAATGCCGGTATGTTGTCATTAATTGTTGACGTTTGTGTTGTTCTCCTACTCTTACACACTTTCATCTTTTTTCTCTATTTTTCTCCGTGATTGATGGACTTTCTGTGTTAGGTATTTGTTATTTCGTTATAAATTTTTGTGTGTGTCGTGACTTAATTCACTTTTTTTTTCTTGTTTCTTCTTAGCTTGCTGGTACCTTCTGGATGGCTAGCACTTACTGCGAGGTAAACTTTTCATGTTTTAAATCCAGTATATTAAGAGAAAGAAAACGAAACTGTTTATCGGCGCTTGGCACTACACCTGCCCAGGCACTCAGGCCTGCCCAGGGACGTGTTTGACGCTATCAGTATAAGCTCACTCAAGCAACAAAACGCATACTATGGTAATGAGTTTCCATAATACGAATATATCTAATAAAGCTTTTCTGACTTCTTCTCACTACGAATATTTAAAAGGAGGCTTGTGTTATATTTTATTGTAATCGGTCATTAATCTGGTCTCGCTTCTGCATTACACACTGCTGTTTTATTCACAGTTTTGCATTTCCAACTTCATTTTCCTTAAGTCATTGCTTCAGGAAACCATCAACCAATGCCTGGGCCACTACCCATTGTTGTTACTTTCCATGTGTCGAAGGCTCATGCTAATCCCTACTATCGTCATTGCCCACCCATAATTCAATAACGCATCATGTGACGTGTGGGTGCTTTTGTTTTCGCTCAAGCTGGCGTCATCAAGCCTTGATTGTCCCCGTTGTCGTCATAGTTCTCACCGTTATTGTTCCCAGCGTTACTTAGTTCTTTATAACCTCAAGACTTCTGTCGTATAAGGACGGTTTTGCCGTTGCCTTAGATTGAACTTATTAGTATTTGCTGAGATAATGCCTCCGCATGCTTAAGCTTTTCATAAAATTTTCTGCCCACTCCTCTCCTAGCGCTCATATTGATCAGTGTATCCTGGGAACTTCGAGTAAGAACGAACTTGGCGAGCCTTTATTCTGCTCAAGAAAAAAAATGTGTACATTCGAGAGGAAAGTACGATATGCCGAACAAAAGAAACGCCGCAATAAGTAGCACGTGGTATCAAAACGACGCAAGAAGCATCGCGACAGCGGCATATGATCCCCTGAAAGGTGCATCCTTTCAATGTTTAATGATGTCGTGGAAGCGTTGAGCGCGCGACCCGTCAGCGTTTTCTGAAGGCGAGAAGCAGTGACGTGGGCCATAATGCGAGCAAGCGCGCAGACCAATTTACAGTTCGAATGGAGTCTGCTACACCGCAACTTCAGGAGTTCACAGAGGAGTACCGCCATTTTTACCCGCGAGGCCGCATTGCGCACCACCACACAAACGGCCAGCCAGACCACGCAGCTACAGGTATTTGCAATTAAAGCTTCACAATTCCTCCCACGCTCTCATAAATTTCCGTCCTTTCGTTATGTTTACTCCAAATCGCGCTCGTGGGTATCCGTAATTCAAAGGACAAGTAAAAAGTGCATCGCAGATGAAGTTTTCGCAAGCAGTAGTGCCCAAATAACCGTGGCAGGATGAATAGCGCAGCAGACAATTCACGCAGCGGAGAGTGCTTTGTCCGCTTGCGCCTGCTGTCGCTGACCTATACTTCTTGCCTTTAGAAGGCACTGATCTGCCTTGTGGTCTTGAGTTTAAATTGCTTGAACTGTGCGGTTGAAGCCCTTTATATTCCTGGGATTATAATAAGCGAAGGAAAGACTTATTCAAGCACCCACCAAGATAGCCTGAAAATAAAGAGAAAGCAGAATGCAGCAATTATGATACATAAAGCAATTTGGGGGCTAGAATAATTATGAGGTTGTGTGTGGAATCTTGAAATTGAGTAATGGTGCTAGCAGTAACGTTCAAAGTGCCATCCCGTGCTTAAAACTGGATATCTTGCCCCGGTCTAAATTGAACCAAACATAGGCAGGCCGGCTGACTGAAAACCACAAATGAGGCAGTGAAAAGCGTCGTAGATTGGGCCTCTTTTGAAGTCAGCGACGCGGATAGGAAAATTAATTTTGAAGAAAGACTCAGGAACGTGGATGAAAGTAAATGGGCGGCTATTGTGCCCAAGTATTCGTACCTCATAATCGTGGACACAGAATGGAGGAAGATATGATGGCGACCAAGCAGAGGTAATTTAAAGTGTAAGTAGGCAACCAGGAGTCATTAAAAATAAAATGAGAGAAACGAAAGGCAGTAAATTGTATGCAAAGAATGGGAACAAAAAAATTACTAAGGGTCCCTTATGCTACAACAAAGACGACTTGAAGGCGAAAGCGCGAGCGCCACTGACTCAATGACACGACGACCACTTTCATGCGGAGTCATCGTGGCAACGAACCAATATTATGCAAAGTCAATTTTGCAAGTCATCCTTTATTCACCAAGCTCGAACCGTGACTCGGCACTTTTTTGCTGAGACATCAGCATACTGAAGCCACAATTTACAGTCATTTTTTGCAAGTCATCATGTTTTATTTGCAAGTCGCCGTACCTATGATTCATCAAACTCGAACCTGACTCAGCACGTTTTATTGCTGAGTCACTCTCGTTTGGACCCTGCAATTTCACATATATTTTTTCAAGTCACTACCCCAATCCACAGCCCCTTAATTCACTCTTAACTCACGCTTGATCCACTCTTGATTCACCCTATCACTGCTTGGCTCACCTTCATTCCCTCTATCATATCGGTTTTACTTCCATCAGACTTGATTTGCTCTATTACTGCAAATTTCCAATTTTCATCACTCTTGATTCACCCTATCAGCACTTCATTCACCTTCATTCGCTACGCTACACTTCATTACCTTAGCTCGCTCTATCGCATCATTACCTTTCGTTTGGCTCCTATCACCCAACTAAACTCCTTTAATTCCCCATCAATTCACCTGTTATTCACCCATCTGTATACCCATTTTTTATCATTATATATCATTACCATCATTACCCATTACTATCATTATTTCTCGGTTTTTGGTCACTTATTGGGTGACATAAACGCATACACACAAGCATACACACACACATACGCACACGCATACACACACACACATGCATAATGCGCACATATTTATATTCCTAGACTGAAAGCTGCAGTCGGAAGGCTATTACGCAAGTGTAGTTACAAACGGATACGCCGCATTGGCCAAACGGAATCGGCCATCGCTGGCTGTAAATCGTCGTCTTTCAGACAAGGCTGGCGTCTTCAGTCTCGATGGCACTGGTCAATAGCAATGTGATGTATTACAATAAATTACGGAAGAACAAACCTGACAATGACTGTCGACGTCAATGCATTCAAGCGATGTAAAGACACGCCGTAAAGCTGTGAAGATGCAGTAATTTAGAATATGCAGTGGTAACACTTGGATTTTCATTGCTTCGCGAATATTTGAAATACAGTGTCTTAGCCATGGCCTCACTCTGCCAAGTCACTCGGTCACCAGGATTTGCCGTGACCGCTGCGGCGTGACGACGAGTGTACGACGACGACGCAGTGACAGAAATGCGACGATGATTCTGAAATGACGACAACGTTACAACAATGACAGCATGATGACGAATGGCACGAGGACAACGGGATGACGCTGAGCGCTTGACGACGACAGTAGGAAGAAAATCGGATGACGAAGCTGGAATGACCACGACGGCATCATGACAGTTGTATGGCAAACAACAAATTCATGACGAAGACTAAAACGAGGATGATGGCATTACAATGGGCGGCGTAACCAGGATTGAATGCCGACAGCATAGCTCCAACGCAATGACGAAGTAATGACATCCATCGAGCGAAGAAGGTGGTATGACTAGGGAGGCATCACGTGATGGTAAGGCGATAGTTGTATGACAAATCTGAAATGACGACATGACTAGGACGTCAGCACGGCCGTGAGCACATACCTATCAGCCCAGAGAGAGAGAGAGAGAGTGAGAGAGGAAAGGCAGCGAGGTTAACCAGAAGTCAGTTTTTAGGTTTGCTACCCTACACTGGGGTGGAGGATAAAGGGGTTGGAGAGAGTGCAAAGAGAGAGAGAGAGAGAGCGAAAAAAACAAAACAAAAAAAGACACAGGCATATATGTAACAAACGAGGCGTTCCAATCACAGACGTTCACACAGGCCAGTGGACTTCAGGAACCGCAGGAGCGCTTGCACGGCCTTCTGATGCGATGTTGAGTGGCGTCGATGTTGCAGTATTCTTTCTTCCGATAACGGCTGGTCGTCCAACTGGTTCAGCACGACGGAAAGCGATTGTCTCTGCACACTGTATTGTGGGCACTGACAAAGAACATGACGAATGGTTTCCGCGTCTTCACAATTGTCACATGCTGCACTGTCGGCCATCCCTATGCGGAACGCGTAGGCATTGGTGAACGCGACGCCCAACCATAGCCTACACAGAAGGGTCGCATCTCTTCGGGGAAGTCTTGTTGGAAGTCGAAGGCTTAAGGTTGGATCCTATCAGCCCAAGCGAGTGGAGAAGTTGGGCCACAGGGTAGGCTTAAGAAACTAGAAAGGTAGATAAACAGATAGACTCAAAGCACCTGAAATAGGCAAAGAATGCTAATCTGATTAAAAAATACCAAGTGCTTGAGTGTATCTTGCTGCCTTACGAACAAAGTAGTTGTTAGTAGCACATATGAAGTCTTCGTGTCTCATTGTGCTTGTGTTATAGCTCTGTATACGATGTACAACCAGTTGTAAGCACCAAATTGTGAGTTCGCCAGTTCTTTTATCTCTAATAATATGGCGATAGAAGAAACGGATGAGGCGTGGTATCCTCCCCCAGAAGATATCCTCACAGTAAGTGGCCACATAATGTCCAGATATGAAGACGGCGATGTCACTGACCTCTTTATCTGAAACGAAGTGGCCTCAAAAAACTCTATGTAGCCACTATACGAAATTCAGATCCGGTTACCGAATGTACAAGATTATATAGCGTAATCGTGGGCACGTATCTTATTTCCACGAGTGGACGTCTGACCCAAATTGCAGTTTTTATAGACTCTCTAAAAGCCTCAAGGGCACAGCTAGGAAAATTTCGGGGTATTTTCGCAGACAGGCGACATTGAAACGAGTGCGATCTCGAAAACCCCATAATAACCGAAACCTTTATCTCTCTCTCTCTCTCTTATATAAGTTACATATATAAGTTGTATACTCTTATATAAGTTGTATGAACCCATCATCGAATGTGGTTCGTGGCTCGGTATTTTAAGTGTAGGGAGAAAAAAAAAAACGGGAAGCTTCAAACGAGGGTCAAGGAAGCGCAATGCGCCATACTGTTTCTGCTGTCTGTATTGTTTTGTATTTTCTTCCACATGTCTTGTCAGAAAAAGTTCCCGGACACTAAACACTGTACTGACATGTCATTTTTTGTGTGTTTTCTCTTGTACTGACGCGCTCTTGAACTGTACAGCAAGGATCTATAATTTTCGATCCCAGGCAGTCTACAGCCGCTGTCATACTTAACTTTTGCAATCAGGACAGATCTCCAGTGGCTTGATTTTAGCGAACGCTGACCGTAAACAGTAAACACCAAAGGAAGACTGAAACATAGAGACAAGGAAGGCTCATCAAACTAGCGTTTCACGGCACTCCAGCAACAAATGTCCAGAAGAACTGAAATTTGGACGAGTTGGCTCCGATTTAACGGCGGGTTGCCCAAAAAACATACGGACAAGAAAGGAAGGCATGGTGCCCGAGCGCAAACTCTCTACTCATGTCTTTATTGAAGGAACAGTTTGTGATAAAAAAATAGAAAGACAACTCTTACAAACGCCACGAGGTAGGGAAACCAATGCCACAACAAACAAAACAAAAATTTATCCAAACTAAGGAAAGGCCAGCGATATATGTTCGCATGGTTGAGACTATTCTTTGTTATGGTGATGCTTTCAATACGAGCAGTAAAAACAGACAGCTGATAAACAGTCCACCATGACGGAATGAATGCGATACACCAGAGTCAGCTGCTTTAAACGCGCAAATTCCCGTCGCGAATCAGAGCCGGACGAGAACGTGACGCTGTGGTAAATACAGAAAGAAGCACCCATTGGATGTCTCACCGATTTTAAGGCGAAAGCTTCAGGTGTTATGGTGGCGGTGCCGTTGGCGAAACTGCGCCGTGACGAAAAATGGCCGACGCCGCAAAAAACAAAAAGTGCTCGGATGGACGTTACATTTCTGAGGGGTTCCTGTAAACAAAGTGAAGTTAGTGGCTTTGAAAAGAAAAGTTCCTACATTTCGGTCTGAGTGGGAATCGATCCCGGGATTCCGAGGTGCTGGATGAGCATGCTTCCCTGAAGCTATGACAGCTATCTGAAAAAATAGTTTGAATATGTTATTTATTGTAATGAAGGAAATGATGTATGTACAAGGAAATGATGTATGTAGAAAGCCACGGTTGTGGCTTGCTAAAGGTGTGCCTAGTGCGTGCGTGATTGCCCACGTCATGTCGCAGCCATCACGCTGACTAAAGGTGCGGCCTAGTGCATGCACTAACTGGCTGCACTTTAGGTATTACGTTAAGTGGTCATATGTGGCGTTCAGGAGGTCGCCTTAGTGCCACACGTGCACTTCCCATTGCGGCTCGGGATGTCGTGCAAGAAGTCCAGCCCCGATTGTGTAACTTAATGCATTACCATTATGTCTTACAAGAAAGTCTAACCCCGACGTATAACTTCATGTATTATCAAATGTGCCGCATGCTTTCGCCTTCTTGTGTTACAAGAGTGGAGACCTGACGAACGTTTTTTTTCCCCGCATGTAATCTGCATGCCGGAGCGCTTGGCAATTCTGCAGTTTTTCTTACTTTTCTCAGGGCTTATTTTTCCTTGTCGACGGCGCTAGCGCTCAGCACGTGTGCAGTGAACAATAGCTATTTTCCTTACCTGACTCGCTCCGGGGCAAGAAAGATAAGACGTTTACGAAGTTGTTTTGACGGGGACCACAGTGACCGAACCACTTATCGCGGCCTTCAACTGCCATGAACCCTCGCGAAACACCGTAAAAGTCAACGTCCTTATTTTTCTTTTGTGTACTTCCGCATTCCATATTTTGTTGTGTTAGAGTCTTACTTTGACTGCCTAGCTGCGATGCTATATAACGAAACTCCAGGGGCACTCTTGTTTACGTTTACCCTGTTACACAAGTACAGGCACGAATGTAAACAAGACATACCCTGCCCAAGCCTCAGGATCCCCTTCAACCTCCTCGCCCCCCACCCTCTGCTTATTTGTTTTTCAACTCGTGTCCTCGGCTCTGTCGAGCGACACGTTGTCTTGCTCTATTTGTCCTATAGTTAGGTCAACGTTTTCTGCTCCTGTCGTCAAGTTCGTCCTCTGAACATAAGAATTCTGAACAAAAGAAACAAAAGTGGCACTGCTACATAAAGTAGGGCTGGATGTCAAATATTGCATACCGAAGGGATTTTCTGTGGTGCAGCTTAAGCCGTCTGCCGGCTCCCACTTGCTATAGTTGCGTTTTTCAATTTGGGCATTGTTGGCATTGATGAGTGCCGTGAAACATCGAACGCTAGAAATCGTGACCATATTGTTTTAGCACGGGAATTAATTTATTTATATACAAACCTACGCTTGCTCTTGAGACCAATATGGTGTGCGTGTGTGTGTATGTGTACGTGGGGGGGGGGTGACAATGCTACAAGAAGTAAAGTCAAAATTACATGCACAATAGCACGGTGGAAGACAGCACAACATGCAGCACCTTATTCTGCCCAACAAAACAGGCAAAATATATAGATCGTGGAGAGAAAAAAATGAGAATGTAAACACAGCCAGAGCAAGTACATATTTTAATTCCTTCTCTAACTTGGCCACAGAACTATGCTGTCTGCATGCCTCGAGCAATGAAGGCGCTTTTAACCCTCCTTAGAGAGACTCAGTGGTCTCAGTGAGATACATTATTTTATTGGATGTTGTGGAGTGTTTTTTGTATGCTGTGTAGCGGTGTCATGCATTTTGCATGCCGTTTCATTTTCCCCCACAGCCATCTGAAGTAGCGCGCTAAGCATGTCACCAGGAATCATTAAAAAAAAGACGCTCTTTCGCCAAGAACTTAACGTAAAAGATTCTACAGTAAAAATGGTTACAGCAGTCTTTGCTGCCGCATGAAACCAAGATGCAACCTATCACCAGCAATCATTCGTGTGTGCTCGTTGTTACAGGTGGCATAAATTTGAGAACAACGGGTTGTGTATATAGCCTCTTCGGCTGTGTTCATTTTGCTTGCCCTACCCTGATAAGCTCTTTACTCCGAGTAGACACGCCTACACGTGTCCGTTTCAGTGATCTCTACTCGCGTGTCAAGGGCTGAGGAAACATTTTCGCGTCGTCTTCAATGCTACCCAGCTAAACACCAGCAACCAAAAACCGCAACCCGCGCATAATATTGTCTCCCGTCGACGTGATGGCTTGACGTCGTTCTGATATCGATCATTGAAGGACAAGTTCACATAAACTCAATCGTACTGAACCGTGTGAGTGGCGTGTCTGACTCAGAATTGCTAACTCGTCACGATAACATAAACGCGTTCTCAAAGTTCCGTCACTGTTCCTGTCAGTTAAATGAATAGACTGAATGCTAAAATATCCTCAGCTCAATCGAAGTATTAAGTCGTGGGAGCAAGTTATTTTTGGAATGAGATGTGAATAATACGGCACATCAGCAATAATGAACCAGAGATGTGCGCAAGGTGTAAATCATGGTGGATGTAATTCTGCGATATTATCATAGCATCGTGTTTGTATCATCTCAAGAATGACTCGACGAGACATCAGCTGAGTCGAAGGCGATTGTCCTTATCTGCCAAAGCCAACGTCCTCTACAAGCTGGCATATCCGTTATCACTGCTGGAGCTAAAAAGACGGAGAACACGACCCGTTAAGAAACTTGGATCATATAGCAATTCACACAAGGCCGGCAACACCGCTGGCTGTCGGCGTGTCATCTCGCTCTGCAAGGTGCACTTGTGGTCCCATTTGCTACTGTCACCACGCCCTGATAACGTCGCAGAGTGTCGTTTGTTGTTGGTTCATTTACTTCCACTCCTGTATTGCAGTAGGGTTTTTGTATCTCTGTTGTATCATTCGTCTGGCTAAAGCATGTAGCAGAACACACGTAATTGTTGGCTCCCAAAAAACAAGGCACATTTTATGTAGAAGTTCCCCTTCAAGCACCGGAATGGAATATATATCCTCGTAAACCTCTTTCTTCCAAAAAAAAACAAAAAAAAAAACAGGAGAAGACAAGACAAGACAAGGAAGGGCAAGGCAGGCAGGCAGGCAAAATTCTCATATTGCGGTTGACCCAGACTAGTATACATGGTCTTCCGCCGTGATCGTCTGAACACATTTTGCTTAATGTCATATGGTGTTCGTCAGTTGTAGGAATCTATATGCGGTTTGGCCGATGTGTTGGCGTCTTAGCGACAGAAGATTTATAAGCGCCTTTTCCTTTGCATATGCAACTTTTCATAAGTACGTTTTTCTGACGACACTGTTGAAGTTCGAACGCAGGAAGATGTGCACGTCGAGGCCACCTGCGTGCAAATATCGAATACTGCTAGTCAGCGTCTGAATCTTCACCTTTCGCTACAGTAAAGCGAATATTCTCGTTCAAAACACATAAAGCCATCCTCTCCCCACCTGCAAACTGATATTCTTCATCATCCAGGCAAAATCTGAAGAAATCAAGTTAAAACTTTATGTGTGACCACATCGACGGGTGGAGAGCTCGCGGCACTCCGTGCTGCACTTGATTTAATTATTCAGGAACCACGGCAACAAATGACATTTTTAGTGAATCCAAGGCAGCCCTTCAGTGCATACAAAGCCCCATGTGCGACGAACCCAATGAACAACCGGCCTCAGAAGTTGGACAGATATATCATCGCAACCATGACGAGGGATGCAAGATAATCTCTCAAATGGCTTCAGACATTGCAACATCAGCGGGAATGACCACGCTGACGAAGCCACCCGATCTGCACACGAAAGTGGTCAATTTGTCTGGATTCCGCTTTCGCGAACAGAGAGAGAGAGAGAGAATAAACTTTAATCAAAAGAGCACGCGAGCGTAGGTAGCTCCTCCGCTCTGCATGTGGGTGGTCCCCTCAGTCCAGGAGTCCAGTGGCCTTAGCTGCCCTTCTCGCTCGGTTGACCAGGTTGAGCTGGTCCGTCGAGTCGGAGCTGGACAGCGCTGCCTCCCATTGCCGTGTGGTGGGGTGTGTTATGGGTGTGAGCTTTGGTGTGTTTGCGCAAGCCCACACCATGTGGTAAAGCGTTGCACATTCATCGCAGTGTGGACATTTATAGGAATACAGCGCAGGGTGTATGGCGTGGTGAAGACTCAAATGTGGATATGTGTTTGTTTTGAGTTTTCGCCATATTATGGCTTCCTCTCGCGTCAGAGCATTATGCGGTGGGGGTAGTGTTCTTCGTGAAAGGCGATAGTGTTGTAAGATGTGCGTGTAGGTTAATGGTATGGGCTCTGGTTGGACCTGCTCGGCGCGGTCATCTCGCGGCTCCCGGCGTGCATGCGCTCGGGCGTAGGCGTGTGCCTGCTGATTGCCGCGTAAGGACTCATGTCCACATGATTTGTATGTATGGTGGCAGCTGGTGCGCTCCATTCAGAATGCGGTGTGCGGCCCTGGAAATTTTGTCCCTGGAATAATTTCTTCATGCCGTCTGAGACTCCGTCAGAACTATGACGCAATCCCAGTGCGGTCTCGTCGTGATGGCTAACGCTATCGCTAGTTCCTCTGCCTCCGCAGCGCTTACTCTGGAAACCGACGACGCATTTATTTCGGTCCCGTGATTGTCGACTACGCTGGTGACGAATGCGGTGCTTCTTGCGGTGCTCGCCGCGTCTACGTACAAGACATTGGGGTGGTTTCCATACTTTCTCGCGAGCGCCTGCGCTCGGGCTTGTCTCCGTCCAATATGGAAGTTTGGGTGCATGTTCCTGGGAATCGGTGAGACGTGCATAGTTTCCTGTATTCGTGTTGGGATTTTGGTCAGTGCGCTGGTCTTCTGTACGGAATATCCAAGACGCTCCAAGACGCAGCGTCCCACTATTGTGCGTAGTAGTCTTTCCTTCTGGCTTACCATGTGGGCCTCTATGATTTCTCGTGCGTTGTTGTACACCCCTGTCTTCGCGAACAGAAGCTGCGGCTGGGCTGTGATTGATGTCCCGTGAAAGTACTTTGCCCCAGTGGGACTCGGACGTTTTCACCATGTGTCGTTTGCGTTCGTTGTCTCTGGATATACAGAAGCATCTACTGCCACGGTTAGAACGACGTGAACAGATCATGCTGCATAGTATGCGGCTAGGCGTAGCATTTACAAGTTCTTACGCATTCCTTATTGGAATGGCCAAAAGCCCCACGTGCGACACATGCAGCTGGGATGAGACGCTCGCACACATTATCTCTGTCTGCCCGCGCTATAACGCCGAGACAAGTGATGTGCAGAGTGCTGGACCAATTGGGCAATAGAACTAAAAGCTCTATGTAAGTGCTGCCGAAGAACATCCCCGCTGAAGGCCTTGCTCACGTTACTAAGGTTCCTGCGGTCTACGGGCCTTTACGATAGGCTTTAAGAACGCCGCCTCCTACCGCTCTATAGTGTACGCGTTTTCTTTTTGCTTGTCTTTCTCTCTCTCTCTCCTCCCTTCCACTCTCTTTCTCTTTTTATCCCATACCCCTTCCCCCCGTGCTTGTAGCCAACCGGAACTACCTCTGGTTAGCCTCCCTGCCTTTCTTCTCTTGCTTGAGAAAGTTACAGATCTATGAGGCTTGTTTCATTCAATGTCTATCGGAGAGGCTCGCATCTTCGGGAATGCAGGCTACGCCTAGCTTGTACAAAAACCTTTTATCACAGTGCGCCCTGATCAAACCAATATTCAGTCTCACGTGGTACACCCGCTTCACTTATTGTTTGCATTTTGGCCTAGCTTCTGAGCGGTGTTATGTATAAGCATAAGCATTGATATGAGATTGAAGCTGTGGCCTATGCGGTGCACAAACAAACGTTGCGTCAAATGAGCACGTTGCGTACGATAAAAACAAGCACTTCTCCCAGTTTTTTCCTATTCCTTTAAGCCCTTGAAATACGTGAAATGTCGATATTCCAGCTAGCCCAGCTCTCCGCCTAAAGCAGTGCTCTTTAACAAGAAGTAAGGCTGGATGCCCATCAAGGTGTGTTCATCCACGCCTCGTCGTCTGCTCAGCGTCTGCGGAAATCGCGGTATATGATGTATACCAGCAATGGCCATAACAGGCCACGTATCGCATTGACGTATCACACACCAAGCGAAAAATAAAACTCTAAAATCCACCGATTATTCAGAGTGTTCAGGAATATTTCAGAATTATTCAGTTCAGGATTATTCAGGAAAACGACTTCTGAGATGGAGTATAGACAGTTTCACGCGCACGATGACACCAGCGAGCGTGCGGCCCCGAGAAGCTTTCGGTCACGTGCCTTATCACTCTACTACTGCCAGAACACAGAGTGTTTTTAAGCGAAGCTTTATAGGCTCACGAGTGTCGGTGGTGGTGGTGGTGTCATGCTGAAAAGTGGGCCGATCCTGGAGAGAGAGAGAGAGAGAGAGAGAAATAACATGTATTAGCCCCGAAGGAACTAAAGCCTAAGTCCGGGCCTCCTGATAGGCTCATGTCTCCTGGCCCAGAACTTTCTTGACCTGCTGCACCAGAAGCGGCCACCATAGTTTTTCAAACCGATCCTGGAAGTAGTGCAGAAAGCATCCAAGCTTAATGGCACATAACAGGGTCAAAAGGAAAGAGAAAGAGAGAGAGAAAAAAAAGGAGAAATAGAAAGAGAGAGAAAGAGAAAGAAAGAAAATCACCAGGAAGGTGACATACACACGACCAAGCATAGCTTACCCCTATTTTCTCGACAGGGGAAAGGCTAATAATTTCTTTAAAGTTGTTTCAATGTGCATACCTTACATTTTTATATAAAAAAAGACATGCACAATATGCCTCAAGACTAATACCTAAAATTTTTCATACAACTTACGGCTACCATGAGTGGTCAATTTGTCGTTTTGTGCAAAGAAAAAGCATTGAAAACCTGTGGGCTTCTGTTTACCGCACTCCTGCTACTCGATATTGCCAGCATTGCCTTTCTTGCTCGTTGGATTTAGTGGGCTCCGTCAATGGGTAGAACAGAAATCCATCCAGGGCTTGTGTTTGTAATCAGTGAAAGGAGTATACGATGCGTGCGCCTGGTGGTCAGCGAATATTGCGTAAGTGCCGGCGTAGAGTTTCGTACAATGATTCCTAGAGGGAGTTTCAAGCGCGGCGGTTCAACCAGCATGGGAATTATGGGTAGTACATGGATCTGACTAAACTTCGTATTTCTAGCTTCAAACAGCTTAGATACATCGTAAACTGGCCATTTTCAACAACGTATTGCCTAATAAATATTTAAATAAACATTAGTAAAATTGTCCAATGGCTAGATTCGAACACAGGACCTGTAGCCACAGAAGCCTGATGAAACCCTTAAGCCCTGACCACAGTGAATCAGTGAAGCAGATTTATACCTCCTGCAAGAAAGTGCTGCCTCTTCACTTTTCGTGCTGATCTAACAGCTCCAAAAATATCACAATTACGTTTATAGATATCGAAGAATTTTAAAACCCTGCCAATAACAAAGTGAGAAGTGGCGTCTTCCAAGGCGTCAAATGAGTGAGGCCAGTGAGCGCGCGCTGTCGCGCGTATTTGTGGATGCAAACCGCCATACGTCGCTAGGTGGGGCAGGTGCAAGGCGCGTAGACGCGAGCTTGCGCGCGTCCGCAAGCGTACATGTGGTCTGGGCTTTACGCCACGGACGCGCATGCATCGACAGGGGGTATACACCGCCGTTTTGAATTTCTCGCGGGCAATCCAGCGCGTTGAGACGCTAGGCACGTTTCGATTTGGCCACCTCGATGCTGCAATTAGCATAGATTGGGCGTGTTCGCACAGCCTTCTGCAATTGGAAAAGTACAGATTGATCTGACATTCATGGTAATGAAGGCAGATAAAGCGTAATAACCAAAGCCACAAGAACGTCCAAATCCACAAGCACGAAGATCAGACAAATCCATGTACTACCCACCATTTCCATGGCTGCTGAAATGATTGAAGCGCCGCAGTTCCCTCTAGTAATTATTGTAGGAAACTCAACGAGTCCCGGCACGCCGCCTCCGTGATTGTCAGCTGCACCGCAGGCAGCCGTGGTCACCACCCAATCTCAGAGGCAATACCGAGGAGCCGCGTGTGCTCGGTGATGCGTCACTTCCGGCTTGCAGTAGTAGCGGCGTTTTGTTTTCAATTTCGGTATCGAACAAACCTGTTTTTTTTTGCGAGCTTTTTGTACCGCATTCGATCCTGTTTCAGACATAAAATTTCGAATGTATGCTTCTGTTTACATACGCTATCTGAAACTTTAGGCTTTTTCATGTGGTCCAAATTTTCTTGCAGTTGACCTGCAACATCAGGCGCAGAAGTCTTGCCTCCGGTATGCCTAACTTCAGCGTGGTTAATTCTCCAATGGGAACCGCCTGGTATGCGCAAGTGAATATCGCTTTCCAGACACTGCTTACTAAAGAAAAAAAATCATTCTGAATGCAAATCTGGAACACGCCCACTACTGCTATTATGTAAATTACTGAAGTGCGATAGGTTTCTAGCCTGTACGCTGGAATCCAAAGCTGCTTAACAGAAAAAGGTCAATTTTTCTGCCGGCGATGCACGAAAATAAACTAAATTATGGGGTTTTATGTGTAAGAACCATGATCTGATTATAAGGCACGCCGTAGTGGGGGACTCCGGAAATTTGGACCACCTGGGGTTCTTTAACGTGCACCTAAATCTAAGTACATGCCGGTGAAGCATGAAATTTTTAGGATTTCGGAAGAGTGGAGTTCTGTGGCAGGAGTATTAGGTTGATATTGTAACAAGGAAGGCGAAAGGCGAAATATGTACTTACACTAACTTAGAGAGAGAGAGAGAAGTTTAATGATGCGAAATGCAGAGAGGTCGGCCTGAGGTAAATTCCTCTAGCCAGCTACTCGGCGTTGGGGGAAGGGGAAGAGGGAAAGAAAGAGGGAAGAAAGAGGCGCATGATGGGCGACGATCACGAGAGAAGGCGATATGGGGAAATCCACCCACGAGCTGAGGCGCGCCTTCATAGTCTTCCTTTCGCTGCGTGCCCGTGCGCGTGCTTGGGTAACGGACCCGCGACAATACAGTAAGAAAAGCAGGTAGTTATTACACATGAACGAACTGAAAAGAAAATAAGTCATTGTAGTCTTGCTTTAATATTCTTGCATTCGTGGTTCTCCCTACTTGCGTAGTTTTTAATAAGACAATAATTAATTAGGCGCCTTCTCTAGGTCTCCCTAATTATGCAATCATCGTGTACGAAGACTTCAGGATTTAAGAAGAACTGCGCAAGCGATTTCATCTTATTCGCAGCTTAGGTCAATGTAGCGGCGTGTTCCGAATTCCTGTCATAGCAGCGTTATTTCTGAACGTTCGAGCGGCGAAATTAATTAAACGGCACCACTGACGAGCGAGCATTAGATGATGATGTGTGGTGTTTTATGGCGCAAGCGCCAGTTATGGCCAAAGAGCGCCATGTCAGTGTTTGTGAGTGTGCAGTGGAGCGATGAATTCTGAGAAGTAGATGAAGCGTGGCTGTAAAGGGGCCTAAAAATATTCGCTGTAAAGTGCGTAAAATATACAGGTACTAAAATCATGGAAATGACTAATGAGGTGTACTATGAAGGGAGGAATGCGTTGAGAAAGAATGACACGACATTTAAAATATTTAAGATGCAGTAATTGGTAAGAAGCACTAATGCCTATACAGAGCCCTTGAATCACAAGGGCCTGGAGGCATGTGCTATAAAAACTACCATCACAGCGGTATCCTCTGGAGAGAGGATGCGCTACGAACTCATTGGGCTAATAACATGAAGTACCACATCGTTCAAGAAATCGACGACTGCTTTGTCGTTAAAAAGCGGTTCTTCACCAAGAAACATGATGGGATGAAGAGGCAGATGATATCGCTACGCTTGAGGAAAATATTTCTTTCTCTCTGTTTCAGCTTCCCGACACTCCACGAGGACGTGGAGGACAGTCAGCCTCTCACCACATCTACCACAGGTTGGTGGTTCATCACCAGTAAGCAAAAAATTGTGGGTGCCATATGTATACCCTATTCTTAGGCGACAGAGCAGGACATCAGTTCGTCGTGTTTTCGTTACGGGGGGCCAGAAGCCTAGCTGTGGTTTTATCAAGTGAAGCTTATTATTTCTTTCCGCGTCCCATAAGCGTTGCCAGTGGCTTCGCAGTTTCTTTCGCAGGAAAGGCGAAAGAAACTGTTGCGGGAACAGCAGCTGTAGGGAGATGTAACGCCTGAGATGTAACTGATGTGGCCATTTGGTCTGCTCGAACATTACCCTCAATGCCTCTGTGGCCCGGCACCCAGCATATAATCACATGCTGGTTAGAGATATATGCTTTACACAGGACGGAATAGAGCTCATTAAGTACAGGGTTTTTGTGTTTACAGAGTGACTTCAATGCTTTCACGACACTTTGGGAGTCTGTAAATATGATAGTTTTTTGAAGTTTTGATCTCATTATATACTTTACAGCCGATAATAGTGCATAGGCCTCAGCCGTAAAGATACTTGTCTCCGGGTGCAGTACACCGGATTCCGAAAAGGATGGACCGATGGCTGCATAAGATACCCCGGCATGTGACTTGGAAGCGTCTGTGTAAAACTCTGTACACGAGTATTTAGATTGGAGTTCTAGGAAATGCATTTTAATGTGTGCCTCTGACGCGTGTTTCGTAACTTCTATAAATGATATGTCACAATCTATGAGCTGCCACTGCCACGGAGGTAACAGTTCCGCTGGAGCCATAGGACGATGATCAAGCAGCGGAACACCCATTTCCTCACTAAGATTCCTCACACGCAAAGAGAACGGCTTTCTCGCTGCAGGTAGATTGTGGAAGAGTGTGGCAGCAGTCACATCGTTTATTGTTGAATAAGACGGATGTTCAATATTTGCTTCTACTTTCAGAAAATATGTAAAACTGCTGTATGACCGCTGTAGATGAAGCGACCACTTATTCGACTCTACGTAGAGGCTCTGGATTGGACTTGTCCTGAAAGCACCAGTCGCGAGACGGATGCCCAAGTGGTGAACGGGGTCTAGGATTTTTAATGAACTTGGCGTTGAATTATAAATTACAGACCCGTAATCAAGGCGTGAAAGGACAAGACTGTTATACAAGTTTAAGAGACACTTTCGATCACTGCCCCATGTTGTGCGCGATAGAAGCTTTAGGAGGTTCATTGTCTTCAGGCACTTTGTCCTCAAGTACTTAAGATGAGGGATAAACGTCAGCTTGGAATCTAAAATGATTCCTAGAAACTTATGCTCGCTCCTCACAGAGAGCGTATCTCCTTTTATTTCAATAGTTGGGTCTGGCGTTACACCTCTCTTGTTTGTAAAGAGTACGCAAGTACTGCTCTGTGAATTAACTTTGAAACCATTTTCATCTGCCCATTTAGACAATCTGTTTATTCCCAGCTGTATTTGTCGTTCACAGATGGCAATATTACATGACTTAAAGGCTATCTGCACATCATCGACATAAAAAGAATAAAACATAGTGCGTGGGATGGCTGTATGCAGGCCGTTCATTTTTACAATAAATAGCGTGCAACTAAGCACGCCCCCTTGCGGCACACCGGTCTCTTGGGTGAAGGGCCTAGAAAGAGCGTTACCCACTCTTAAACGGAATGTGCGGTTAGACAGATAACTTTCGATTGTGTTTAGCATGTTGCCACGGACACCCATCGCCGAAAGATCTCGAAGAATTCCGTAGCGCCATGTCGTATCGTAGGCCTTTTCTAGGTCCAGAAATATTCAGAGGCAAAACTGCTTATGTATAAAAGCATCTCTAATATAAGATTCAATTCGAACAAGGTGATCTGTTGTGGACACACCTTCTCTGAAAGCGCACTGTAAGGGATCGAGTATTTTGTTGCTTTCAAGAAAATGGATGGGGCGCCGGTTAATCATTTTCTCGAAGAGCTTGCATATACAACTTGTCAGAGCTATAGGCCTATAGCTACTGGCCGAAGAAGGTTCCTTGCCATCTTTGAGGATAGGAATTACGATTGCTTCTTTCCATGCAGTCGGAATGTAGCCGGCAGAGAACATGGTGTTAAAGAGTGACAATAGTGTTTTGTGGGTTTCAGGGTGTAAGTGTTTATCATTTTATATAGTATTCTGTCACTTCCTGGAGCAGAATCGTTACAACAATTCAGTGAAGCCTGAAACTCCGCCATGCTAAATGGACGATTGTATGCTGCATTGCCTGTGTCTTTCCGACTCAGCGGCTGTCGCTCTGCTTGTCGCTGGTATTTTACAAATGTGTCTGTGTAATGGGATGTACTGGAAATATGCTCGAAATGTGCTCCTAGACAATTAGCCTGGTCCTCAAGAGTGTCTCCTTGTGTGTTTACTAAAGGTAGAGGATGAGTTTCGCGGCCTTTTATTTTGTTTACCCTGTTCCAGGCTTTGCGTTCGTCTGTATAAGAGTTGATGCTGGATATGTATTTTTCCCAACTTTCCCGTTTAGCGCGGCGGCGTGTTCTTCTACCTTGTGACTTAATCGACTTGAAGTTAATTAGGTTTTCTGCGGTCGGGGAGTTACGAAGGAGATTCCAGGCCTTGTTTTGCTTTTTCCGGGCTTCCCTACACTCCTCATTCCACCATGGAACGCGTCGTTTCGAAGGCGACCCATTTGTTTGGGGTATACATACTGATGCAGCATCAATAATAAACGCTGTAATGTATGCTACTGCAGGGTCAATACCAAGTGCACGGACATCGTCCCAGGGCAAATGTGTTGCTTCACGAAACCGCGTCCAGTCGGCTGAGTCGACTTTCCATCTAGGAACATGTGTAGAGCACTCAGCTTGTTTTGTAAGGCTTAGTACGATGGGGAAGTGATCACTTCCATAAGGGTTATTAATAGCATCCCACTTCAGATATGGCACAATTGTACTGGACGCTATGCTTATGTCTATGGAAGAAAATGTTTTGTGTGTAGGGCTGTAGAATGTTGGTTCTTTTTTGTTAAGCAAGCAGGCATTTGAAGAGAGTAGAAAGCTTTCTATTAGTCGTCCTCTCGCGTCACAGCGAGAGTCGCCCCACAGTGTACTATGTGCGTTTAGATCACCAACGACTATGCAAGGGTGATGGAGTTCATCAATAAAGCTTTGAAATGTTGTTCTAGACAGTTGATAAGTTGGGGGGATGTATATAGACGCGATGGTGACTAGTTTATTGAATAGCACTGCTTGGACAGCAACTGCTTCAAGAGGGGTTTGGAGTTGCAATTTCCGACATGCAACACCTCTGTCAGCTATTATAGCTACACCGCCTGAGGCTGTAACAGCCTCGTCCCGGTCTTTCCGGAAAATAGCGTATTGCTGGAGAAAGTTTGTTTGTGTAGGTTTAAGATGTGTCTCCTGAACACACAGCACCTTTGGATTGTATTGGTGTAAAAGTTCTTTATTGTCATCGAGGATGTGCATTAGGCCTCTCACGTTCCAGTGTAATATTTGTGTATCCATATTGTTTGTGTTTTTGGGCTGTGTGTCAAGAGACGAGTCTAGTTGGCTTATGGAGCCTTTTCAGGCCCCGTAATCCGTAGTTTGTCTTTCTTGGAGCGGTAGCGAGAATCGCGTCGCTCCGGAGGCGCTGGATGCGCCGCCTGGCTTGGGGTTGTGTCCATCGACTCCAGAGAGCCGCTGGACTTCCGCTCAAGCGAGCGGGGTGTTTTCGGGGTGGGCCTTGCCTCGAAAAGCAGGGCCTTGGAGGCCACCAACCCAGAGGTCGATGGGCCCTCCTTCAGAGACGGCGCAGCAGCGCTGGCTGCTGTCGCCTGGGGGGCTTGTGGCACAGCCACGGTCACACTCTTTGTGGACCGGGCCGATGCCGGAGTCTGCTGCAGCGTTGCCCCCTTTCGCGCTGCACCAGCATACCCTGCCGTATGCAGGAAGGAAACGCGTTTCCGCGCTTCTTGAAATGAGATATTCTCTTTCACTTTCAAGGTAATGATGTCTTTTTCCTTCTTCCACGTAGGGCATGATCGGGAATATGAGGCATGCTCACCGTCGCAGTTTGCGCAGTGGGGCGTGTCAGTGCAGTTGTCGGAAGCGTGTTCTTGTTTGCCACATTTTGCGCAAGTAAGCCGGCCACGGCAGCTTTGCGAGCCATGGCCAAATCTCTGACATTTGAAACATCTGCGTGGATTTGGAATGTAGGGTCTTACTCGTGTCTTTGTGTAACCAGTTTCGAGAAAGTCGGGCAGTACACTTGTCGCAAACGTGAGAATGAGATGTTTTGTACGGATTTCTTTGTTGTCACGTTTGATCATTATTCTTTGCACTTTGATGACATCCTGTTCCTTCCATTCTTCAACTAGTTCTTCTTCGCTCAGATTCATGAGATCATCATCGGATACCACACCTCTGCATGTGTTCATTGAGTGATGTGGGGTTACCGTGATTTCAACATCACCAAAAGCAAGGAGATTTGAAATCTTTTCATGTTGTAGTTTGTCGCGTACTTCAAGCAGTAGGTCGCCGCTAGCCATTTTAGTGATTTTGTATCCGGGACCCAACACGTCTGTGAGAACTTTTGCAACGGTGAAAGGTGAAAGGGTTCTGACTGTCTTTTCGGCGCATTCGCTATGTATAACATGGTAGCGTGGGAAGGATTCCTTGCGTTGGACAAAAAATTGAGTTTCTTCGGTGCGTCCTCTTTTCGAAAGAGGGCGATCAGGTAGTCGGGGAAAGGTACTTAAAGTCATAAATACTTTTTTGTTTTCGGCAGCTACGCCAGCCACCCACCACCGAGCCCAACAAGGGGACGCTACGACACCCGAAGGAGACGCAGACGCCAGCTGTACGTAGCTACTATAACCTAATATAAATATCCTAGGTTGGATAGAATACACCAAGTTAACCCTTGCTGCCTGCGAAGTCGGAAATGAGAGGAAGAGAGGAGAAGACAGGAGAGATGGAAAGAGAGAGAGAGAAAGACGAAGGATGGAGAGAGAGAGACAGGAAAAGGCAACTACCGATTTCCCCCGGGTGGGTCAGTCCGGGGGTGCCGTCTACGTGAAGCCGAGGCCAAAGGGGTGTGTTGCCTCCGCTGAGGGGCCTTAAAGGTCCAAACACTCAGCGTCGGCTCAACCCCCAGGATCCCCTTTTCCCCGGACACGGCTGAGCCGCGCACGGTTAGACGCGGGAGGGTCCAACCCTCGTGTGCTCGGGTACGTGGTGGTGCAACTCACCAAACGCCTGCTTGCGCAGACGCCCCTGCGGGGACGAGCGAGCATTAGAGAGATGCACCTACGTCTTATACAAGCACAAAAGCTGAGTTGTATGCAACCGGCCCAAAATTAATTAATCTCTTGGGAATTATCTCGTTGTCGCCAGACAAGAAACAAAGAAAATGGTCATCTCGACTTGTTACGATGCATGTGCGTAACACTCACGTAGATGTAATAACTGTTGATCACTCACATATTCACGGAAAAGAGGCCTTTCGTTCAAAATCAAATCTGGGGGTTATGAAGAAATGGTTAAGCAGTGATTGGTATTTCTATAGCCCTGAAGATACAATGGACAAAATAGTTTCGGCCGCAGTGCAGTATTGGCTTGTTTGCTTTTTTTAGTTCTATAACTAGCCCGGTGGCATAAAACAGATGCTACATCACGTATATATTGTTACTGTGCGAGAAAGACGGTTGTGTTCAATAACGTGCGGTGGAGGTCTACAGTGTGTGATCCACAAGTTCACTAACTGTATAGGCCAGTGGGTGGCTGAACGCCCGTGAACATTTCAACAAAAACAACTCTTTTTAGCGGAAGAAAACGTTTCTCTCAGGTACAACCCCATTTGCTCGAAAGGTTTTTATGTTCCGCTACGGGCTAGGTCAAGTCTGCTTCAGCCCTGAAGGAAAGTAGTTGACTAACATTAAATATTTTCGCACCCGAGACACGGTCACAGAATAGGAAGAACATAGAAACATACAAAAAAGGAAGCTAGTTGCAATATATTGCAGAAGTAATTTCAAGCCCCATAAGAGGACTCGAATTTGCGGAGTCCACTCAGTAGTACAGCAGTTTCTCGAAATGAAACCACGTTTATAAGACAATCAATTGCTTCCGTAACGAGTTGCAAGTGCTTTCCCCGTCCTTATAGTGTGCAAATAAGCTGTCTGCTGCAGTCTGGCTGGCGATTTGCATCTTGTGCGGAACTAACTCGAGCGTTAACGGATCGTTACTAAAGCTTCTCGAAATGGAGTCACGTTATGGGACTCGTAATTACTTCACCAACATGTAGCGAACCATGTACCTGTTCTTATTCTACCTGAGAACTTGTACATCCGCTGATACTCCGCAAATTCGAGTCCTCTTATGGGACTGGAAATTACTTACGCAATATGTTGCAACTAGCTTCCATTTTTGTATGTCGTGAATCCAAAAACAAGCGCGTTCTGCTCCAGATGCACTGGCGATTTGCATTTCAGGCAACCTAACCGCCCGGAAATTATTCAAATAAATGCTCATTGAACGGCCGTTAAGCAATGGCTTCCTCAATATGCTTCAGTGTTAGCAGCCTTACATGGGATGCACAAAAGAAAGTCTGAAGCAGCGTACTCGGCAACTGCAAGCAATTTCACGTTTATTTTCTCTTAGAACCTGCCGTTAACATCTGCAACGTTTAGTTGGGAGAGAGTTCCACTCAGTCACTCCGGCGAACTTTTCCAGCAATGCCATTTCACCGAGCGTCAGCACATGTTCTAACCACGCCATAGGACAAACATTTCATTACAGTGATCTCTATCTAAAAAGAAAATAAAGAGCACCATAGTCGAGGTAATTCAAGTGCAAGAGGACTTAGTTTGTGTTCACTGTGCAATATCTTTTTCGGACTAGGTCTGAGGAGCTTTATGAGCTTTCAGTATTTTGGCGATTTGCATTTTGTGCGGCCTCACTCGAGCGCAACATACAGTTACTAAAGTTCCACAAAATGGAGTCAGCATTGCCATTCTCTAAATGGTGAACATTTACAAACCTAAGCAAAAACAACATTATTCATGCGTGTGTGACCTCTCTACTTGTTCGCTGTTTAGTTTCAAGTTACTCAATGCTGGCGATTTTCATTCAGGCAACCCTAATTTAACTCTCCTTGTAAAAATTCCAGTCAAAACTCATTAATGTACCGTTAGCAATGACTCCTTTAACGATGCTCCAAACTTCAATGTGCGAGGCAGGCGTGGGCCGCACTAATAAGAATGCCACGGCAGTGGATTCGGCAGGTCCGTGCAATTTCACGATTGGGATCTTTTAAAGCATGTCGTAAACATCTGCACCATATAAAATCGGAGAGTGTTCCACGGAATTACCCTGGCCAACATTTAGCCGCTTCATCGTTCGTTAGCTCATTTTCTATTCGTAGAATAGCTAAAGCATCACTATACAGGTCTCAAGTTTTGAAAAATGCCGAGGTCATGGTGTTTCCATCATGTTCGATGTACAATATGTTTTTAGGACTAAATCTAGGGAGCGTTATCTAATTAAGCTCTACGAGGCTGTGGGCTTGTCATAATCGACTTTCTCTATAGCGAAGGCTTATAAAACTATAAAAATTGTAAATATTTCATTCGATGTTCGCTGTTTTTTCTAAAAAAATGTTTTTTTTTTGTTACCCTTCATACCCTGACCCAGGAATTGCAGCTACCTTTGTAGGTTCTTAGGTAAAGGTTACAAGACCCAGAATGTCACAGTATCCGTTCAATACAAATATTTTGGTCCTTATAAGCTTTGTATACGAGGAAAATAATTAAAGCACCAAAATATTCTGGTTCTAATTAATTTTTAATAATTTTTACCAATAAGATAGTATACGTTAAGAATCGCAGCGCCTGAAGCGCAAGACAGACTGTAGTGTGTAGCAAATCAAAAAAGAAATAGAAAAGACGGCCTCTTAAGAGCAGGTTACGATGAAAAGACACACTTTGCAAGACTAGTTTACGGAAAGGTTTAGCTGCCGCCATCTTGGGCTGTTAACGCTGCTGCTTTATGTGTTTAACAACGAAGTGTACGTTAATACAGTCGATTAGCAAGCATGAAAACAGTTGTGTAAATGCATTCAGCGTTTCATGACCAGGTTGCGTCGCTTCACTTCTCTTAAAACTTAAAAATTGTTTGTATAACAACCCAAGATTGCGGCGCCCATGAATCGAATATAAAATCTGGAGCACAGTCGACGTTTTCTCGCATGAGCAGTCAACGCCGGCCGCGTTTTTAAGGAATCTGACATTGAATTCGCTACACTAGTTATTCTCTTTACTGCAAGCCTACTCATACTTGCAGGCTTGGCGACGGGAGCGCATCCGGAGTAAAACAGTTAAACTTCCTCATTACAAAATTCTAAAGCACTTTTACGAAATTTCGCCGCCAGCTACTAGCGACAACGAATGATAGAAACTCTGACTTTAACGCTTGAAATAATATCCCCGCATTAACTTATTGCAACATTTAAATATTCGGTCTTGTTTAAGTTATTGTGAGAAAGATGTTCCCGCAATTATTCTGCGCCGATATCCACACGCAGAATCCTGAAGGCCCAATAAATGCAATTTTTTCCATGTGTTCTCAGCTTTTCTTATTACGTTCTAGCGTCCTCCGACTATACAGTGTGTTTCAGAGAACGTTTTCTAAAATTTTTCGAGGTTCCACGTGGTAGATAGCACAATTCTAGTTCATGAGCCGGCCTACTCGAAGAGACGAACATTACTTGCGCAAAAAAAATGAAATGCATAATCGAATAATTACAAAATTTCACAAATGAAGTTTCTAATTACATTATGGCACATCTTGCATTTCACAAATTCTAGCCCTTTCCCTCTCCCCAAGTGTAGGGTAGCCAACCGGGCCCGTCCTTGGTTAGCCTCCCTACCTTTCCCTCTTCGTTTCTCTCTCTCTCTCTCTCTAGCCGTAGAGTTCGCATGGCAGATCCCCTAAGAACAAATTCTCAGGACGGCACCAGTTTCGAGATATTAATTCCCGAACTTTGCGGAGAAATGCATTGGCGTTCCAGTTACTTTTGTGTTTCAATGCATAAAACGACATTTTGTTAAGAAACTAACTGGAACACCAATGCATTTCTCCGCAAAGTTCGGGAATTAATATATTGACACGTATACATATTTATCTTTCACCGGTGGCCGCTTTCCAGGGTATTGACACATATACATGTTTATCTTTCACCGGTGGCCGCTTTCCACCCGCTAACAAAAGTTAAACGTTATCGCTCGGCGCAGGACGCGCCTGTATCTGAAGTTTCTAGAACGTTAATCGATGCTTCTTTTCGTTGCCTGTTTTCACCGACGCTTATGTTATCTGATTCTGTGACCGACACGAATTGTCTAGAACTTTCTGGAAGACACGCGGGCATCAGGGATTAATCTGGAACCTTCGATGACTCAGGTATAAAAGCCGACGCGTCGCGCCGCTGATCAGATGTTCGACGATCGCCGACTGTGTTCGCCGCTATCGTTGTGCTTTGAGTGTAGCTTGCTTTTGTGGGCACAGGTTCGCCCAATAAACAACCAGTTTCGTCATAAACAGTGTTACGACTGTTTTGTTTACCGTCACTACTACGTGACAATATCGAAACTGGTGTCATCCGTAGAATTCGTTCCGAGTGGATCCGCCGTGCGAGCTCCACGGCTAGAATTTGTTAGTTGCAATATGGGCCACAAGGTAATCAGTTAAAAACTTAATTAGTCGATTATGCGTATAATTTTTTTGCACAAGTAATGCGCGCCTCTTCTAGTAGACCAGCTCGTGAGCTAGTATTCTGGTATCTGCCACAGGTAGCCTTTAAAAATTTTTGAACGTGTTCACTGAAACACCCGGCCCGTATGCCTTATGCCTAAACTCGTTAAAAACGTAATTAGTTGCTATCCTTGAGTAAAAAGACGATTCCGGGGAGAACCAGTCCTGCTTTTCCTACAAAATGGATCAAATTAGGGCTGGTGAGAAGCTCGTTCTTCGCCCACAGCAACAGCTGTGGCCCCAAAAAATTAAAAAAAGAAAGAAAAATGGAATCCGCGTCGAGCTTGTTGTAGAATCTGGAAGATAGTCCCTAAGAGGAAGCTCTAGATCTGGGCCAACTCCAATGTCTTTGCTCAAATAGATGTAAAACGCGGAAATGCTCTCATTAAACAACCGCCGGACCGTTTAACAAAATTTGTTGCATTTGAGAGAAAAAGTTTAATTCTACCAAGTTGAGGAAGAATTTTCAATCCGGACATGAATTTGAAAAAAATTCCCACAATCACCAAGTTAAATAATAACACAAAATTTTAGTCTCTAACTGCACGAAAAACAGATATCATAGTTCTGTAATCTGCTTCTGTTAGAGCACCTCTAGGGGAAAATTATGATATATGAATTTACAGCTTGCGTGATATTGTTACAGTGCCAATGAGCGTTTGGGAAATGTCCTCCTAACGAATTAGTTGTGTATTTCAGAACGGTGTATTTCAGCGAAGCCTTATATGGTTAGCCGATTTGTTGGTACGTCGCCTGCACTCAGAAACTGCCATCACCAGCAATGGCTCGAGCGTCGTAGTCGTCTTCCACAGCTGGCTGCGCTGCCGCTCATCATTCCAGCGTAGAATTTCACTTCTCTTCTGTCGTCGTAATGGGGAGGCCGCGTTTACGGGGGTATGAGCCATTGCTTAAGGTGGTATGAGCCATTAATTGTCTCACGTGATGGACGGATTTAGTTTTGAAGCAATTTAATTTTGAAGAATCGCAAGCAGCAATGTGACAACGGCAGACTGCGGGTATACCGTCAGTGACGTCATTTTCTCCGTCGCAACCGAAGGTGTGTGTAACCTCATTGAGAAACGCAAAGACGTAACCAACAATTGAAAAAGACTTCAATGTACCGTCGGGATTAACCCAGTCATTAACACCGGGGCTGCGCGTTTCAGCTTTGCTGCATGGTTAACCATCTGTAAGGAATGCTTGGGTGGTGATTTGTTTTATTTTCAACGTTTTCTCTGCCCTATATGTATTGTTATAGGTTATCTAAAAAGTTGTGATGTCTTCTTTTATTGCTGAGTTACTCCATTTTAATAATCCTTGCTCTTAAGTTTTGTGCCGTCTCACAACCTTCCAGGAAGTCGCACGCAATTACAGCATGGGCGAAGGCTTCGGTGAGTCGACTTGAGTTTCTTAAAAAGGCTGACTGCATAAATAAAAGTGTTTTGTACTCTTACTAGTTCATAACTTTTCTGATGTGACAAACATAATCAAAATCTCACAAGGGCAGCTTAGGCTTGTCGGTACATAAGGTCGGAGCATTAGCACAAACTTGAGACAGAGGAGGCAAGACAACGCAAGCGCTAGCTTTCAACAAATGTTTCTTTCAAGCAGGACACACCTATATACATGCATGCATGAATGGCATTAAGTGCGCGTGATCAGAAAACTCTTCAAAATCGGCATCAAGAAACGCAAGTCCTTTTCCAGTTAACCCGACAAATGGTGTGCAGACACATCGTGTCCCCAGTCAGTCTATCTTTTCAGCCTCAATTATTTCTCTTACTAGCTTTTCCTTATTGTTGACTTAAGAAATGTTCTTAAGGCTAATATTTCTTAAGTCAAGGATGAGGAAAAGCTAGTAAGATAGGTAATCGAGGCTGATATGATGGACCGACTGGGCACATGATGTGTCTGCACACCATATGTCGCGTTATCTGGAAAAGAAGTTGAGTTTCTTCGTGCCGATTTTAAATAGTTTTCTGATCACGCGCACTTACTGCCATTCGTGCATGCATGTATATAGGTATGTCCTGCTTGAAATAAACATTTGCTGAAAGTTAGCGCTTGTGCTGTCATGCCTCCTGTGTCCCTGTCTCAAGTTTGCGCTACTTCTTCGGCGTAATGAAAATCATTGTGTTGGTTTCTAAGACAATCAATTCCTTTTTTCTCATGTATTTAGTTACCAGCTCAACAGACAGAGATACGACTTAGGCGGGGGAATTTTGCAACTCTGTCAGCGAGTGAAGCTCACGACAGTTGAGACACGTTATGTGCGATTCTATCTCTAGCACTTAATTTATTGTGACTGTAATTGCCGTGACATTATGCGACAACTGTCTTTCCGACCCAGCCACCCTGTATATAGGAGGAGAGACGAAATAAGAACCGCCTTGTTATAATAGAATGACCAGTCGCAACGTACACCCGTAATTGAAGGAGTGTGCTTGTCTGGGCTGGTTGGTACATCATTGGTAAGGGAACAAACAGCGCTAGGACGGGACGAAGCGAGTAGACAGACAAGGCGCTGAACTAACAACCACTGGTTTATTGCTGTCAAAGCAATATATACAAAGCACAGGTTCAGCGCAGAAGGCCAGAAAAACACGGTTTCTGCGCCGGGAAGGGAATAAAATCATCACATCACGCGCGTCGTCATGGCAGGTTAACATGATAACCTGCCATGCCGACGCGCGTGATTAACTACTTGTTAAAACATGATAACCTGCCTTGACGACACGCGTGATGTGATGATTTTATTCCCTTCCCGGCGCAGAAACCGTGTTTTTCTGGCCTTCTGCGCTGAACCTGTGCTTTGTATATATTGCTTTGACAGCAATAAACCAGTGGTTGTTAGTTCAGCGCCTTGTCTGTCTACTCACTTCGTCCCGTCCTAGCGCTGTTTGTTCCCTTACCCGTAATTCCAGTCTTCCGTTGTGTTCGAGGTACGCGGAAAGCGTAATTTTTTTTCATGCCTACTAAGTAATAACCCATGTTGAGAGATGCAGATACTGAATAATGAGCCGACTATGAAATTATCTCAGCTCGGAACTTTCGTCTCCTCTAACAACCTCCCAGCAAGCCACCCGCAATTACATCGCGGGCAAAGGCATCAGTGAGTCGACGGTACAATCATTACGCAAGCTCTGTGTCGTCGCAGCCAATGCATTTTTTTACGCATTGTCTCGCTGCATGGCTTAGCTACCCCGCTACACTGCGGTGAAACAAGGCGCAGCTATAAGCCAGGAACTGGGCTGTCGGAAGTCCGCGGGGATACACATGAACAAGTGGCGAGTGTGCCCTAAAGTACATTGCATTCAACGCGAGCGCTAATTACGTCAACCCGGCCGCTTCGCTGAAAAAAATTGCACCAGCAAAGTCTGGTTGACCGGGCCTGGGGGCGGAATTATCCAAAGGCTTTCTGGATCGATCCGCCCACCCAGGGCAAAGAAAGAACACTTTCTCGCTGTTTCGCAGAACAAACTTTGACTCCTCCTCCTCTGTTTCCCATCTTTCGATGACTTTGCCGCAATGCAACTGAGCCGGCTGTTTCTCTTGTCCAATGCTTGCGGCTGTTCGTAAGCCAGCAGAAGTTAGTCAGGAGAGACTCTCGATCGGTGTTCGTACTTAAAGTACAGGAACGAAATTCTGCTGTGCATTAAGGTGACGTAGCCATGGGGTGTGCAAATACTAGCTCACCTGTCTCCCTCGACTGCGGGGCAACTATAGAGCGCTGTTATTAGATTCTTGCCAGTCGATAACGACAAAACAGTCGGCATTTGACAGGAGAAGGATTCTGGACTTCGTGCATTTGGTTGTCGAGAATGACCGTTCTTCGTGCCCACCGGAGCGTGAGGTCGACACGGCGTTATATTTGTGAATCTGTCATCAGAATTGTTCAAGTGTAATAACCACAAGAGTAGGAACCAACCAAGGAACCGGCTTCCAAGGTTAGAAGCACGATGAGAAATCGGCCTCGAAAGTTTACGGTACACAGGTATCACGACAAGTGCGATATGCTCCATGGTTAAGGCACGGCGCTTCCAATTTATAGGATCACTGCGTAGGTCGCAAAGACTGACTACACAAAGAAGCTTTGAGTTCGAGGCAGACTTGTACGTAACGCGTTACATGTGATTATTTCCTTGTAATCAATTACGTTTTTTTTTCGGTAACCTTATACCCTACGATCACTGATTACTCGGTAACGCCTTGCAGTAATTCAATTACGTTTTTCAGTAACCAATTGCGTGTAACCAGTTACGTTTCTGACGAAACAAGCTATAACAGGTGACGCAGCTTTGAACTTCTAGATTTGGCGGGAGCTACAGCAGCGTCGAAAGAGATTAAGACATGTGCATCGGTTATCTCCTTCCAGCCATCACCGTCCTGCAAATATACCTCGCTCACCTCAATATTGTAGGCTTGCAGATTTGCACATCTTTCTTGGAAATGCGACCTCCGAGTGCTTCTCCCATATCAAGTTTCTCTCTAGGTTTCTTTCCTGGAAGCGCTTTTAAGCGGCCTTCATGGGCGGTATACGAGCTGCTACAGAATTCTTTTCGCTTAGTGCAGTAAATTACTTCTCTGACATAGACAGAGGTTTATGGACGCTAAACGCATATGTTTCTAGCTCTAAAGGGTCATTCGACGTCAAATCAACCAGTGTTTTTTCGACCGTCACAGAAACATCTGAAAAAAGTTAAACGTGTTGAAGTTCAAAACTCATTCTCCACGTTTACTTTTCTTCGCAAACATTTTCTAGGATTTCGGTGAAAATTTATTGCTCTAGTCCAGTTGAGCCAGGAGGCATCAATCAACATTTTTTTTCATAGGCACATTGTATGATCCAGTCATTCAAAGGGTGTGCATGGCAAGACAGTAAAGTGATGTGACTGACAAAATAACCAATATTTCAAATATATGAACACAATGGGTGCTTTTGCCACCGGCAAAAACCGGTAAAAGTGCAAAGTTTGAATTTTTTTTCGGAATGCAAGAAAACTTGAGAAGCCAGAAATTAACTAAAGAATGGGAGCCCGCTTGACATAGTATAGCCAAAACATTCTTGAAACTTTTGAGGTTCAGCTTATCGCCTGAAAAATAAACGCAGAACTATAGTTTTTTGGCAGAATACTACGTGCTCAAATTAATAAAAGTGGCTTTGGTGATTGGCTTAAAATTATATGTGATATATCATTACATAGCTCTACATGTCTGTTATTCATGTGAGAAGTTACAAAGCGGTATTATTTCTTAAACGCGTCAGCACCGACTTCTCTCTGGTGTGAACCCAAGCTTGCCGGCCTAGGTTGCAGACCACAAAGCTGGCTTCGTTAGCAACGCAGACGAGAGAGAAACGGTGTCGTGGTCTACGTTTGAATGCCAAGAGACGGACGCTCTAACGGAATGCGGCTTGTACTTGGTGTGTGCAAGGTGAACCATACAGTCAGTGCACATGGAATATGCCGATGTGTACCCGTCAAGAATTTGTAAGTTGTAATATGTGCTCTAAAGTATTTAGTTAAAAACTTAATTATTGAATTTTTAATTATTTGATCATGCATTTAAATTTCTCGTACTAATAATGTCGGCGGGCCTCGGCAATACAGCTCAAGGATTCTAATTATGCTATTTCCCACAGCTGATTTTTCGAAATTACTTAATGTCTTTGCAGAAACACCCGGTATAGCTATGCTCTGAGTGGCGTGAAACGCCTGGTGAGCGGTTATACCATATTAAGGAATTGATATCAATTGGTTACTGCAAGTCAGAGCCGTCTGGCTATTTATGCGTGGGTGTTGAAGCTGCATGCAAATCTAAATTCGTGATAGCAACGAAACGGACAAAATTCATTTCATACACGGTATTCAAGACAAAGTTTTGACTTTATCATATAATGGGCAGTCGTGTTACAAATCAAGAAAAGTTCATTCAGCGCAAATAAACGTAAAAAATGTATTTATAAATCAAATAAATGTTTGGTCGAAAATTAAAATTTGTTTGTTTGTCTTCTGTTATTTTTTTTTGTAGTGTATTGACCAGAATTCTCTACCTCACATCCAAGTTTCGGTAGGCATATTTAATCGCGACTCCCAGTCAAAATCTACCAATGCATCATGGGCGCGGGTCACACCACATGCATGACGAGCGAACGCTGGCCACAACTAGGTGAAATAAACAGCCTCAACGCAATCTCGGCTGTTGCGAGTTCCTGCATGCAATATTTATTTGCATATTGCACGAAGTACAGTGTTGAAGGCACGCCTGGCAAGAAAGCTGTAAGAGTACAGCTAAGAGGGAGCAAGGTGTCCTCTATAGGAGGCTACGAAAGCTGTGAAGATTGTGTCGAACAATAAGTGCACTAGAGCGCTTACTTCGCTGAGTACATTAAGACACAACCGATAATCCTGACATATGTGCATTTCTCTGAACAAAAATATGTACACATATACACATACACGTACATATTAAGCGCACATTTAAACACCTGAGTATGCATGCAGAAAGGATACACGTCATTGACATCTTAAGCAGAAGACTAGCACATTGATAAAATGGAACAGCACTAATAACAGTATTGCAGTGTGCACACTCCAGGAAAAAGGGCGCAGGCAGATGCGCATGCGACCACCGCTAAGCAATGCACCCTACACTGAGCCTTGGAACACTTTGGAGCAAGTATTCGCTTAGCCTGCCCACCATTTCGCAAAATAGAACGACATGAACCTCGCGGGAAAAGATGGCTGCCACCTACAAATGCTGCAAGTTCTGGCCTGTAGCAACTTCGGGAAAACAATAAAAAAAAAGAAAACACCACAACCGAAATGGGTTGCTGGCGCCAGCGCTTCCAGGAGAGCGCCAATTACTCCGTCCATGCCGAACGAGTCGACAATCAAGACAATTTTGCCATCGGGGGCAAGTACGCCCGAAGGCAGGCGAGGGATCCGTGATTCATATTATCCTCTGGCGGACTGCGTAGTTCGACATTCCTCGGGAGTATAAATATTTACGCATCGAATGATCTCGCAGTCTCTCGAGAAACGCCCAGGTCTACTATTTCCTAGCTGTTTTCCATTGCGTCGCATTTTTCAGTCAGCTAAGCGATACTTATGCGGAATTCGTTGGAAATGATTCTGAAGAATGGCGCTTGAGCACTCTTCCATGGCAGCGCTTCGATAGCCGCGCAAATTTCTTGATGCAGCATGCTCTTTCTTATACATACGGTGCTGAAACTTTCTTTTTGGCTGCAAATAATATGGTTTAAAAAATGTTCGCTAATCATAAAGTAACTTGTATTGCATTATATAGAAACGTGGAAACGCATAAATTAAGGAGAGGGGTATAACTATCCCTGAGCCCGGTTGGCTACCCTGCGCCGGGAGAAGAGGCGGCATAGTTTGAGAAGAAGAAAGTCAAGTAATGATACGTACTGCAGTGAATGACTTCATGAGAACGCTCAGCGCTCTGTTACAGACGATCGCTCAGTCGGATTGCCTTCAGAAACAGCAGCAGCACTTTTGTGGCCTCCTGCAGCTGTGATATTCATGACCATAGATCCTAGATCTTGGCCAACAGCACGCCCTCCGTCAACGAAGGTCGTGCCCTCCTCACTACTCTAAATCAACTAGACGGAAGTTCCACGATAGAAAGATGTGGTGGTACTGATGTGAAGCAGTTGCGAACGTAAGCAGTGAGTTTTGTATTATGAGCTACCACTTGCGTGTGGGAAATGATTTGCGGGACAAGATGGTAGGCACCTCATTCTTCAATTAACGCAACATAATCACCAAATAAAGCCAGCGCATTGCACCCAGGCTTAACTCTGTCGTGTGTGAGACTACCTACCCTTGTTCGTTGATGCACCAGTTCTTTCAAGGCACATTAGTCAATCACTTAGTAAATTATAAATTTTTTCACACCAAGAGAATGTGTGACAGCAAAGTCTCTATTGCATTATCAAACAAGTGATATCATTACTAGTTTAGCACATTCTCTCATCCCACATGAAGTCATCGGTACTTTTTTTTTTCTTTTTTAACACGAAAGTGTTTTATTCCGGGGTCCACCAAGACTTCACTGACGTATTTCCGTCACGGAAATACGTCATAGAACATAATACAAAGAAAGAAACCAGAAGAAAAAGTTCCACAAACATGCAAAATTTGGGAATCGAGCCCACGACCTCTCGGTCCGCGACGATAGATCGCCGAGCGTTTAACCCATTGCGCCACAAACGCATTCGCAGAGAGCTACACAGACGCGCCTTATATATCTAACACTCCTCCGTGTACCCGCGCTCTTGCCCGGGGCGGTGCCGCCGCCTACGAGCAGAAAAGAGAAGTACTGCATTATGACACTAAAGCCCGGGATACATGGAGCGAACTTTCTCGACGAACTTCACGCGTCAAGTAACGACGCGGCGACACGACGCAGGATGTTTGCTGTGTTGCAATACATGCGGCGAACGCCGCCGCGCGTTGGCCGCCGTGTTGGCGGCGGTCCCGGCCGCCCGCTTCGAACTGAATTTGGCGTTGTCCTTGTAGAATTCACTTAGTTGGAAGCAAATGACTGCGTAAACGGCTTTCGCTTAGTCTCAGGCCGCTTCGACGACAGAGTATTATGGATAACCTTGAGTAGTTTTCGAGATCGCTTCTCGTTTCGAACGCGTCTAAGCCTAGCGAAAGAAATATCCGATGCCAACGTCATCTATCGGGGAAGTCGGGAGATAGGCATGACGACAGCATGTGGCCTCTGAGATCAGAAGATTTCTGTTGAAGGTTGTTGTAGAGAGCTTGCACTGCTTGTCTGTTTCCTCGCAGATCAGCGGATATGGGATGTACAAATACAACGCGATTCCTGAGAGATCATACTAGGAACTACTCAATCGGTGCAGAGACATGCAGACACGGCAACACCAACGCGATTGCAGACGACGCGAAAAGGCGCGCGCGCGCGAAACACCAGCATGCATTGCGACCGGAACTAGTGCCTCCTGATTGGCTGTCGTCCACCGCTGCGCGCTAGACGCTTCCGGCGGCGGCGTTCGCCCGACGAAAATGTTTGGACAGGCAGATCGGCTGCGGACGGCAAATTTCTTGACGCCGGCCGTCGGACGTTCGCCGCCCGACGAAGTTCTTCGCTCGGACGCCGGTTATTCGCTCCATGTATTCCGGCCTTAACGCGCACCGACAGTGAACGCTTCGGTGGTCTCAGCACTACGACGCCTCGATGCCAGCATTCGAAGGGACGCTGGCATCAAGAAGCACTACCAACGCCACCTAGGTGGCGTTCACCGTACTCAGCACAGCGGAGCGTGGCCTCCGCAATTAGCTCTGAAAATGTTTCTGAAGTTGATCGCGGAGGCTGCAATTACGACGCGCTGTACGCGCTGATTTGACTCGGTGACGATTCAGTTACGTGCTTTGTCTTGCGCGTTGTATTAGTGTGTCAGTTACGTGCTTCGTCTTTCGCGTTGTGCTAGCGTGTGCAGCGTAGTGCAGCTTCCATATGCACGACGGTTGCTCATGGTCATCGACGTTGGTAGTCGTGATGGAGGAGACGTGCCACCAGGCGTCAGCGTGGGTGCATCAACGCCTAAGGGCGCTTTAGCCACAAAACACCAATAGACATTATATATCAATGTGCAATAAACATTACACTACTTCTGTGAAGACACGTTTCACTTTCGTATTCTATACCGATTCCTATATAAGAGGGATCAACCACATTTTTTTTTTCTTTTTAACCTTGCAACTCTCGCACACACATCATTCACAAACGTTCGAAAGTTCAGGGTTCGTAATCAGTTGAGTGCGAGTGTGTGTGTGTGTGCTTGCGTGAGTGCGTTTGTGACACCCCCCTTCCCAACCCATGCAACGCATCCACAGAGGGAGGTTCGCGCACAAGCAAACCGTGGGCCAGCAGCAGCAACACTCTGTTGACGGCGTATACGCGGGCCCCTAGCTGCGGCCGAGGGCGATAAACAGCTGCGCGCTGCCGTTACGCACTGCTGGCGCGGCAGCAGCACGGGAGTCGCTGGTGACGGGAAAGAAAGAAAACAAAAATGCACACTACCGGGCAACGCACATGTTCGGGAACATCTGAGGACGACCAAGTGTGTGCGAGGCGCGCGGTGTGTGTTCGGCGAGTTCAAGGCGATCGCACCAATGCCTGACGAAGTGTGTAACTAAAACGGCCGTTCTCTGCCGCATAAGTGGTATACGTGTCTGCAATATGCATACGTGCACGTATATCGTACACTATATGTTTGGGGAAAAGAACGCGTAAACGGCAATAAAGACGAACACACACGGTGTTACGTTGGACTTGTACGTATGTCTCTGTGCAGATAGAGAGATAAACGGGATGGCGAAGGCAGGGAGGTTAGCCGGACAAGATTCTGGTTTGCTGCCCTGCACTGAGGGAAGGGTAAGGGAAAATGAAAGACGGAAAGAACAGCGGAGAGAAAAAGCAAAGAAACGAAAAGACACAGCGGAAAAGTTAACCAGGTCCGGCTAGCCACCCTGCACTGGGACGAGAGGAAAAGGGGGCGAAAAGAGAGATAGAATGGATAGGTGCCTACAGTTCGGTAGTGTATATTCGCGACCAGACAGGTAAGTAAAAGAAGTTTGGAAGTCAGTGTTTCGTGTGTAACTTGCAGCATCCTAGAACCATGTACAAGACCATGGGATCCGCATTTGCATTTTGCACTGTTCTTTTTTGTTTGTTATAAAAGTTTGGCTGAGGTTAGCGCTGGGACACCCTATATATATATATATATATATATATATATATATATATCTGCAATAGTTATTTGTTCTTCAACGTACTCTTGCTGATTTCGACGAGATCGTTTCGATTTTTTTTTTCAATTGTTATCGCTGGCGGGACGAGCCTACCTAACTTAGACCTTGTTTCAAAAGTTTCACCCGAATAAATTATCAGTATTAAAATGTCATCGATCGCCTACGCTCTCGCTGGCAGTGTTCAGGGCCCAACCACGAACTGTTGATATTGCTTACGCGCAGACAGTGTCTGGGTAATAATTTAGCCAAATATCATATAAAAACATCGCTGTAAAGGTTCATCGCATTTAAGGAAGAAGGTAGTAGAGGTTGTCAAACATGTTCCTGGGTTGTTTACAATAAGGCACTCAACTGAAGAGTACAGAGTCGTGTATTGTGGCTTCCCATTTTTGTGTGTCTGCGATCGATACCTTAATCTGAAATACTTTGATTTCCTTAGTGGCGTACTCTGAATAACTCCAACTACCTGGAGCTCCTTAACCTGCTTCTAAATTTATGTAAACGAGCATATTTTAATTTCGGCCTAATCTAAATGCGTCCACCACGGCCTTTATTAAACTTGCGACCGCTATCTCAACAGCACAAAGCAATAGCCACATAGCGACCACTGTGTGGCATTGGTACGTGCCCAATGAAGATTGATTTCTTCCTTATAATCTACTCTTGCACGATATCTGCCCCTGAATCGGGTAGTTCATGCGTATATAATCATTCTTACTCTGAACATCACGCTTGTGATTATTTTAAACGGCTCGTTGCTTATAAAGCCGAAAGTTTCTTTGCCTCTTTTCCCCTTTGGTGGTTGCTGGTTGCTGTCTTGCTGAGTGCACACCAACGCGGGTGACTGGGTGTGTGGCGGTGGATATGCGCAGTTGGCTTTAAGCCCAAAGAAACAACTTAGGACACTCCCTATGGACCACTGGGTGTGTTGCCAAATACTCAACTCAGAACAATGGCTACCTGTCACTGGGTGTGAGCAACTGGGTGCGTGAAACTGGGTGTGCGCAACTAGGTGTGCGCAACTAGGTGTGTGCAACTAGGTGTGTGCAACTAGGTGTGTGCAACTAGGTGTGTGCAACTAGGTGTGTGCAACCAAGCATGTGTCACTGGCTATGTGAACATTCTTGGCCAATCTCACAAGAATGGATACGTCGCACCCGGTAGGCTCGCAAATAGACAAACAGACGGAGAGGAAAGAAGTGTGTCAGTAACATCGGTAACAGAATATTGAAGATGTCAGCTGCCGAGAATGGTAGAGGTAGAACTGAACAAAAGAGGACCAGAGCGTGCATTGAGGCACGAGCGTCGAGCTACTTTGAAGTGAAGAAGTGAAGACATTTCAATAAATATCAAAGAAAGTATCGCTTATCAGATCCACACATGGGATACGCCGATTATTCATTCAGCATTAGTACAGCGAGAGCTCCCGGAGTTACAGAACTGTCATTGACACCACCTACGATTACATAACATAATAATGAACGCAATGTTGGCAACAGCTCAGTGGAAACAAAGTGAAGAGGATAATATAGCAAGTGGCCACAGCAGTGACATTTCGATGGGGGTGAAATGAAAGAACGCCCGTGAACCATGAATTGGCTCTCACCCAAAGAACTCCCAGGTGCCCAAAGTTAATCCGGAGTCCCCCACTACAGCGTGCCTCATAATCAAATCACGGTTCTCGCACGTAATACACCAGGATGTAGTTTTAAATTATGTAGCAAGTGATAGGAACATTTAACGACCTCAATATGGTTATGTGTATCGACAGGTTTTCGAAAGTTCCACAGTGGGCTGGTTGGTGAGGCATAATTAACACTGTTGCGCAAAGCGTCGAAGAGACAGGAGTAAGCGAGAAGGCAAAACACGACATCTGAGCGTGGGTGTCGTGTTTCGTTTTCTCGCTTAGTCCTGTCCCTTCGTCGCTTTGTGCAACACTGCTAATTAGGTTTTCGACAACGAGTTCTTGCTTTATCGATCTCGGTGTATCGATCTTTGAACCTAGTACTGTATTTCTCGCGCTGACGTACTGAATTTGTCATGTACCACTTCCTGAGCTGCTTAACAGGACAATGACATCTGGAAATCACAGGGTGATTAGCTATTCCACATAAATTTTGAATCTAATCCTTCTCAGTCTTACGTTTAGACTACTCATAGGGAACATAGAGCAGATAACAAAAGCGGATCTGTGTCTGACTTCAATTCACCGAGGACTGAAGCAAGGATCTCCTGTGTCGCCATTGTTGTTCGCGTTTTATGTTAAGGGCATAGAAAGATGACTGGAAAACAGTGCATTAGGCTTTGACTTATCATACATGAGTAATGGACAAATAGTGCAACAGAAAGTCCCCGGACTGATGTATGCGGACGACGTGCTTCTACTAACGGACAATGCAAAAGATTTCCAAACACTTGCGAAAATGTGTGGTAACGCAGCCACAAATCCAGGCTTCAAGTTTAGCGCCAAAAATCGGTAATTATATCTTTATCGAAGAGACTAGTAATTACGTGGTGTAAATTCAACACGAAGTCATGCCCATTGTCAAGCAATGTAAATACATCGGCGTATACATAAACGAAAAAAAATACTTATCCAAGCACCCACCATGGTTATCTCAATATAAAGGGGAAGCGGACTGCAGCAATTATGAAACATAGAGCACTTTAGGCCGCAAAAATTATGAGGTGGTGCAGTGGAATCTGGAAAGGATTAATCGTGCCAGCACCAACTTTCGCAAATGCCTTTCTGTGCTTACAATCGGATACATTGTAGGGGCCAGGAAGTTAACCAAAGATCACGAGGCCGGTTGGCCTTGGGAGCGCACGGCAAAACCACAAATGAGCCAGGCCAGGGTGACATGGGTTGGGCCTCGTTTGAAGTCAGGAAGCGCCGAGCAAAATTAGTTTCGATGAAAGAATCATGAGCATGGATCAAAATAAATGGGCGGATAAAGTACGCACGTATTTGTACGCGTACCGGAAAAGCGTAGACACAGAATAGTGGAAGAGGTCAAGAAAGTTGTCAACCAAGCACAGGGCACTTGAAAGTGTAAATACACAACCAGGATTCACCCGAAACAAAGTGAGAGAAACGGAGATAATAAATTGGGTTCAAAGAATGGAAACTAAAAAGACCGTAGAGATTTAAAAGAATGAGAAGAGAGAAATTAGAAGGGAATATCTCTACGATAACATGAAAAGTATTGCCTTGCTATTTGAAGCTCGAGCTGGTTGAGGAAAAAACATGCCATAGCAAATATTTATTCGTAGCTAGATGAGGCATGTGTATGCCACAGCTAAAATCTTTGAAACCCCTCAGCACATTCTAATGGAATGCGAAGGGATTCACCGACTGAGACCCATAGGTAACGTACACCTTCCAGAAGCGCTTGGATTTAAAGTCTACGGAAGCATAAACCGGTCAGCAGTCGAGATAAGCAAGATATGTTTAGAGTATTGGTGGAAAACAAGTAGGGCAGAGATTGATTCGACTGGATGCATTACAGGCATAGGCCGCGGTACAAGGTAGAAAGAAAAGTTTTGAGGAAGAGAATAATAAAATTAAATGTATACAAAATGCTAGAATAAAAAACATGTATAGCACACCTGATGACATAACACAAGCAGGCTAGGTGACTAATTATCACCACCCCGTTTTAAAGGGGTTGCCAATAAATCATCATCATCAACATCATAGGAGGCAAAGTGCACTGATTGCACCCCATCGTCATTTTAAATACGAAGCATTTCTTGGCGAACTTTTGCCACTTTGACAATATCTATCTATCTATCTATCTATCTATCTAGCCGCCTACGTCTTGGTGCTCTCATGTTGGGTTGGTTAACTTGGTATATGTACCAAAATTGGCACAAGGCATGAGTGCATGGCAAACATAAATGATAGGTCATGACATGAATGTCATGACGTGCGTGTCATGTAGGTCATGAAACAGCCGCCTATAATGACAATGGCCCAGCGAAAAAAGTTTAACACTCAAAAAGCACTGAAATGGGTTCGGACGTGAGTACTAAGTGAAGAAAACACTAAATGATGATGGTAGAAGTCATAGTCATGAGCATGACTATGACAGTATGACTCAGCAAAAATGACAATGACTCCGCGAAAACAGATTAACACTGAAAAATCTGAAATGGGTTCTGACGTGGTATACTAAGTGGAGGGAAAACTAAAGCATGATGTAGAAGCCATAGTCATGAGCATGACTCAGCAAAAACGGCAATGACTCTGCAAAAGAAGATTAACACTGAACAACCACTGAAATGGGTACGGACGTGAGTACTAAGTGAAGGAAACACTACATGACGATGGTATACAAGTCATAGTCATGATCATGGGTCAGCAAAAATGACAATGACTCAGCGAAAAAGGGTTAACCCTCAAAAACCAATGGAATGGGTTCGGATGTGGTACTAAGTGAACGAAAAGGCTAAAGGTTGATGGTCGAAGTCATAGTCATGCGCATGACTAAAACTTTCGCCTTAAGCTCTTTAGGCATAGCTAAAGGGACTCCCGAGAACTCATGACATGAATTTCATGACATGCGTGTCATGTCGGTCATGAAACAGCCGCCTACGTCTTGGTGCTCTCATGGTCGTTTCGTTAATTTGATAAGCTCGCCGCACACTGCTTCGCATAGCATCGATTCCCACAGGGCGTGGGATCTGCCGGCTCTTCAGGGTGGAGCTTGTTTGTAATCCTTAGGATGTGACCGGCTATAGATTCCAGTGTGTGTGTTGCATCTGCTGTGTGTGTTGCATCTTCATATCTTTATGCACATAATTCCTTTTCGTCATTCCGTCGTGATTGGGACCCCGTTGTCATGTCATTGTCGTGGTGCCGTCGTGTTCGTTCTATCGTCATTCCAACAGCGTCATCTGATTTCCCTCATGCCGTCACGTTACGCCGTCGTCCCAGCGACATCGTCGTCATAAAGTCGTCATACAGTCATCAGGCTACCTCACGAAATCGTCGGAATATAGTCGTCATCACTCCGACTTGATCATCCGATTGTCGTAATGCCGTCGTCATCGCGTCGTCATCATACCATTGTCGTCATATATAATCGTCATCATCCCATTGTCATCGCGCTATTGTCGTCACGCTTCGTCGTTACACCATCACCATCAGTTCAGAATCATCATCCCATTGTAGGCATTCCGTTGTCGGCACACCGCCTTCAGCTGTGCTCCATGTACGCTTAAATACGGTGAGCACTCGAGCATCGCCGAGGAGAGTAAAAAAAAAAAAAATCCTGCAGAAATTCTGAGATTTGTCACCTTATGCATCAGCATTGTTTGGCTCGGCTAGCTGTTATTACGCTTTTGCTTACTTGCATTTTTTACCTTATGTATGCGAAGTCATCGCTTTTGCTGTGCCAAAGAACGGTGTGGAGATGAGTTGCCAGGAAGCTGCATGGTGCCTTGAAAGCGATCGTATCAACTGAGCCGGAACGCCGTCACAACCAGTTTCACCGCAGCTGTTGTTCCCCCCCCCCCCCCCCTTTTTTTTTTTAAAGCGAAAGCTGTATATGCTCCATTTCGCGAAAATATGGCGGCGGCGTAACCAAAACATGGTACCAAAATGGCTGACGCACAAAGAGTAAAAACACGTCAGGAACTGCTTGGATTGACGTCAAATTTCTGTGTCTTACAGAACCCGGCATCGTGTCTTCCCTATATGCAAAAGCTCGCGCAACACTTTTGATGGTATGCGGGTCACCGTCGTCGTCGTCTTCCATCACGTGCTAACGATACTTCAATACGAAATGGCACCACTGCGCTCCGCGTAGCCATTTTTTGGCCAATCCCCCATCGTGGGTAGGAGCTACATGCGTGACAGGAAACAACAACTCTCGAGGCCAAATCATGAGTGTCTAAAATCAGGTGTACCACAGTCATCTCGTCTCAAGAGGAATGCCGTGAAAGTTTACAACGTGCATGACGACATCCGGATGACTACCTAAGCGAAAACATTTCACCAGAGGGACTAAATGCTTTCGCACTGCCACATGTAAGCAGTCTTAGGTGTCTTCAGTCAGTCAAAGAACTTTATTGAAAGGTCCTGCGAGTTTGTGGGACGGGCAAATGGTCCCGCCTAGGTGACAGCCAGGAGCTCTTGAGTCCTGGCGGCTTCCTCGGCCCGCTGGACAGCCCAAAGTTGATCTTCAAGGGCAGAGATGTGCAGCACAGTCTCCCACCGCACGCCGAGGCGATCGTGAGAGGCTGCATCCCCATTATTGTTTGTTATGCTTCGACATTCCCATAGCATATGTTCCAGATTATCTCTAGAACCACAGTTTTTGCATTTATCTGTCTTTCCCATGTCTGGGTAAATGAGGTGTGAGATCGCCGGGTTCGGATAAGTTCTGGTTTAACTGCCACCATTCGACAGACTGCCCTTTGCTTAGCTTTTGGTGAGGTGGTGGGAAAATGCACCTTTGCAATTTGTAGTGTTGTGTGATGTCAATAAATCTGGTCATACGATCCTCCCATTTCCACTCCTCTCCATCCTCGTTCTCGAGAGACGCTAAGGTGCCGACCCTATAGGGTCACGTCCGTTAATATATTAACGGACGTGACTCGGTTCGTAAGCCCATAAGGTGCCTTTGCTGAATTTTTTTAATTTTTATTTTCTATCTTACCTTATTTGTTACGACCTTGAAGCGGCGACGGTGAGGTCACCAGCTTTCTTTTAACACAACCAATGATTTATTATTGTTATTATGCTATTATCACATCTATCAATCAGTTATTCCTACTTTTTATATACTGAGCAGCCGCACATCAGGCTTCCCTGCACACATCTGTAACTCGGGGAAGTAAACTTTCAAGGCGACCTGAAGCAAACGATTTTCTCTCTGATCAATTTTCTTTTTCTTTTGGTTTCAATCGTTTCTTCTCGCTCATAAATCTGCGAATAATCTACATTTACACTATTTTAACGACTAAATGTCTTAACTTCGCAAATTATGCATTTTTGTTCAGATACAGGCATTACACTTTTGCGTGACAGACCGATTTAGCTGAGGTAACTATTATTCCGTAACAATTCTTTGTCGAGCCCACAAAGAATGGTTACGCAATAATAGTTTAAATGAGAGCGCTATAAAACCATCGTTTAAAATAGTAGTTTATTCTCTCTCTCTTTACATTGAAATATCACGGAGGAAGAAGGACATTCATACGCCTCAATGATTCCGCGCCCTCTGATCGCAAGCGAAGAGATTCTATCCTAGTTAATGCTTAACCTTAAATTCCCATTACACACTTGTAACCGTCCTGTTAGCGTTTTTTTCTTTGTTCCTCTTCCAATCACTCGTTTTTAATAACTTTTTTTCATGATATACTTTCTTCTTGCCTATTTCATCACTTCCCACATCATTTTTTTTTTCAATATTGTTATTATTACCTTTATTGCGATAGCAATTATATGGACACTCGAAGCGCATTTTTGCCGTCGTCGTTGTCGTGAGGTTCCGTAGAAAGTCCTAAAGTCTATAGACATCCCCAGTGAGCCATTTTCCCGCGTCGGCCTGGACCTCCTTGGCCCTTTTTCCACCTCATCATCGGGCAACAAGTGGGTGGCCGTTGCGACGGACTATACCACGCGTTATGCCATAACGCGAGCCCTCCCTACGAGCTGCGCGACTGATGTGGCTGATTTTCTCCTCTATGAAGTGATCCTACATCATGGTACCCTACGTCAGCTGCTCACTGATATAGGCCCCTGTTTTCTTTCTAAGGTTGTCGACGACCTTCTTCACTCTTGCTCAACGTCCCACAAGTTCACGATGACTTACCACCCACAGACAAACGTACTTACCGAGCGTATCAACCGCACACTCACGGACATTCTCTCACGGACGTGCAAGACCATGTACGTGTCAGATGATCACCGGGATTGGGACTGCACCTTACCCTTCGTGACGTTTGCATACAGTTTGCCCGGTCACAATATTACTGGTTATCACCTGTTCTATCTACTATATGGCCGTGACCCAGTTCTGCCTCTTGACTCGCTGCTCCCTTCTGATGCCAACACTACCACGTTCTATACTCACGAAGCCGCTGTTCGCGCGGCCACCGCACGTGGAATTGCCGTGACCGTCTTCTGGCGCCTCAGACTATCCAAAAACACCGTTACGACAGTCGTCGTCGGGACGCTCATTTCCGCCCTGGGTCCGTCGTCCTGCTCTGGTTACCCTCCCGTCGCGTCGGCCTTTGCGAAAAACTGCTGGCGCGATACGTCGGTTCATACCGAGTTTTGTGACTTCGACGTCTTCTACCCCACCAGGAACTGATATCGTGCACGTTTCGCGACTAAAGCCCTATAACTCGCAAATTGATTCGACACCCTAAGAAGCATCGATACGATGCTTCTGCCGCCGGGCGTTAATGTCACGTACGAGTTTGTGGCACTGTGAACAAAATGACGTTGGGAGGTGAAGAGGAGGTTGAAGAGGTCGGTAGATGGTGTTACCCTGGCCTGATTGTCGCCCTTCCCACCATAGTTTTCTTTTATTCATTTATTTCTTTTTTTACATATTTGATTTTTTTCTTCCCTCTCACAAAATCTTACTTTCTAAGCTGCAGCATTCAAATAGTTAATTCCCTTGTTTTTATACACCGAATACAGCCACCTGATTCATGTCCGATCCCCCACTGTGGGTATGCGCCACAACCACTCAGGTCAACAACAACAACAACCCTGGCCACTGAGCTACAACCTTGTAACTGTATATATTCTAAATACATATATTTTCTCCCCGTAACAATATTATTATTCATTCATAAAAGATCGCGCTTGCAGTTTTTACATTGAGAGCTTTTCTCGTATAAATCTGTGGTTATGTACTTTGCCTATTTTGTGAATAAAAATTTTAAATATCAGAAACTACAATGAGGATTAGAACACGGTGGCGGGAGCAGAAAGAAACATAGCCAAAGGCCGCACTAACTGTGTTGTGATAATTTCGATAAGCGAGGAATTGTCCATTTTATCATTGCTTCACAACATTTGTTATATTCCACACCGAGAAAATTATAAAAAGAGATGGCTCGGTAAGACGAGGCATGTGTTATCTTGTGCTTTTACACACCGCAGTATCTCACTGGTTCGATTCGTCTTAAACGCGGCCACCGAATTTCGATGGAGGCCAAATGGAAAATCACTCCTGTAATTAGATCAGGGGCACGTTACTGATCAAAAGTAATCCGGACCATTCTACTACGGAGTGTCTGATATTCCCAATGTTGTATTGGGACGTTAAAGCTCCTGAACCAGTCGATCAATCTTGTACTAATCCCCGATAGAGATTGTTCACGTTCCATTAAGTCAAATTCTAATTTTAATGCTGTTAGCATTCCTTGGGAGCCTCCCCCAGTTTGCGGTATGTCTGTGTCTATGTGTGTCCGTGCCTAACATATTTACCGCCAACTTGACTCACTGGGTAATCCGTGCTCAAATTGCTAAAGCACCAGGCAGCAGTGGTGCGAGAACTGGGTTCAAAAATAACCGTCAGCCCAACCTGGGTCACTGGATACGCAAATCTGGGTGTGCGGTGCTCTTCAATGAACCTCGCTGACGCCAACTTCGTCAATGGGTACGGCTCACTGTGTATGTTCCACTATTCAATGCACCGCATTCACACCAACTTGGGTGTCTGGGCACGTGTCAACCTTCAATGAACCTTTTTGACGCCAACTTGGCTACGAAGGTATTTCTCTCATCAAAAACCTCTCTGATGCAAACTTGGGTAACTGGGTATTTGCCAATGGTTATGTGCAACCTTTCATAATAATTAATCATTACAGAGAACACATAATGTGCCATTATCCGCCAACCATAAAATTACTAGTAGCGCTAAAGTCCCCAATCACCTACAAAGGATGGATGCGCCGCCAATTATTCTTGCTCTTTCATCCGGGCGACAGCCAATTAACTTCTAGAACCACTCACCCGACATCCGTCGCCATCATTCTCAGAGATTCTGCATTTCAACCTGCCCCTGAAAATTATTGTGTGTACTAACTACTTATAAAAGATACCTTTCTCTTTCCCGTTAGGGCATCGAAAGTATTGAAATAGATAGTTTATATGTGATAGATAGATAGATAGATAGATATAGATAGATATAGAGAGATAGATAGATAGATAGATAGATAGATAGATAGATAGATAGATAGATAGATAGATAGATAACAATAAATGGGATGTTAAGAATCGGTAACGTAATTATAGTTTATGATCTAACCATTCACTGCACAATTGTGAAAAAGAAAAGATATTTATTGCTTCCAGTAGAGAAATGTCCGGAGACTCGTTGAACCTGGTCAGGCGCATCGAGACGCAGGCCCGCTGGGATACAGGATACGTTGTATAAACGACGCAGTATACAGGATCACGGGCATCGAGAGGGAATTTCTCAAGGACATCGACGGCGCATCAAGGGAGTTCCCCAAGCGGAACTCCAAAGAAAACGACAGTCTCCCAAAAGCGACGCGCACTGTCCGAGAAAAACAAGGCGGCGCTCAAATTCACATAAAGTGCTCAAGTGTCTTCTAGGAACCACAGAGGATGCCCATAGTCTTTCCGGTGCAAACGCTAGCACAACAAACACAGCCACCTCTCAGCCTGAATTGTAGGGCTCTAGCAAGACGAGCTAAGCCTCGAAGATGAACTTTTTTCGTTTCTGTATATGTTTCTGTTATTTCCATCTTGAAGGGCAGGCAGCCGTTGTTCCCCTTTTCAGTGAATAAGATAATGATTTCCTTCAGTAATGGCACAAACCCACTCTTACTGGTAGGCTTATAATAGCGTGGTATTATGATTTGAAAAAAAAGTATGAAAGAAACCTTTTCAAAATCAACTGAACTGATGCGTAATACAATAGCCAGTCTTGCTGCCTTACAGTAGCAGATGCCAAATTGTTCCTTCACTCCTTCTGGTGTTTTGTATGTCTCTGTGTTTCCAAACGAAATACTTTCTTCATTGCTTACTTTAATCTTAGCAGTCAGATTTTGCCATGAAATTCCGTTCAGTAACTACATTTTGTTGCGTTTTGCGATGTACTCTTCTTTTCCGATGTATCGTTCTTATGTCGTTGTAAAAGGCTGCCTAAAGGTGCGTCTTGCAATATGTGACGGTATTAGGGGTCATACATAAATGTTGTATGACGCGGTATAGACGACGCATTCCTAAAGAACTGTCGGTGACACGCTTAACGCCGATTCCTGCGCACAAATGTGTCCTGCCGAGCGTAATTTTGTCAAGCACTCGCTGCTGAAATTGCGCACTCAGTTCAACGAGAAGAAAGGGAACCGAGGGGCCCGATTATTATTAATCATATCATAAGAAGCCAACAAACAATGACACCAAGGACAGCATAGGGGAAATTACTTGTACTTACTGATTGAATTAAATAAATGACAAATTAATGGAAATGAAAATGGATGAAATAACAACTGTCCGCAGGTGGGGAACGATCCCACGTCTTCGCATTACGCTTGCGATGCTCTTACCATTGAGCTACCGCGGAGCCGTTTTCCCATCCACTCAGTTGAAGTGTTTTGAATAGCAGTTCGTGAAGGATCCGGCGTGTTTCCTCAATCCGATTATGGGGAGTAAAATTATTAGACGAAGGTGGTATTAGACGAAGGTGGGCTGAACCGTTGGCGCAGTTACTCGATAAGAGCATCTGCACATCTACGCATGTTCTTCGCAAAGCAAGTTGTGCCAACTTGGAAACGTCACGTCAGAAGAGCTGCCTTAAGAATGACCCGTTCATTTCGCCACGGCTCAGAAAACAGGGTATTTTTATGAGATTCAGAATGTCGATTTTTATGTTGCCGTCAGGAACAAATTCATGGAAGAAACTCACGTTTGTTCCTGACAGTCTCCTGACGTCCTGACAGTCTGTCCGCGAGTCAATTGAGATGATTATTTCCATACTACACTACATACCCACAACGTGTGATTAGCCAAGAAGCGGGTGGTATATATCGTGCTACCAACTAGCTCTCCCAAAAGATCGCCACGGGTTAATGATGATTATAATTTTCATACCATGGCGCATACCAAGAAGGGGCAATTGGGCAAAAAGTGGCCCGTACATTTCGAATAAATAGGATGATCTGAAGAAAATATAAAGCAATGCAACATTTCGCACATTGGGTAGCACGGGTGAACAGGAGAACATGATGCAGTGCAGTTTCCTTTATGCTACTGACGAAGGAACGAAATCAGTAAATATATAGCACTTTATTAACCACTTGATGAGAGCTTGGCTTCTTAAAGATTTCAACATGCCTGTATATTTTTTTATCTCCTCTGACTTAGCATATATTTTTATCTCCTCTGACAGTGAGTCCGTGGCTGAAAAAAAGAAAGCTCTCGCCTCTATGCCATAGTAGCAAACTTAGGTTTCCTGAATTCTAGCTTACCGTGGGTTGTTGTAAACCTCCATAGGGTTCTTTGTTTCCATCCTTTGTATCCAATTAACCAACTCTGTTTTTCGCTTTCACTTTAACGACTCTGCGCTGTCTAATTGCATTTCCAGTGGTACCTTGTACTTCATTGCCGACTTTCCTGACATCTTCTTTAATTCCATGTCCATGCTCTTGAGGTACAGATGTCTGTGCATTCCAGCCTCTCATTTCTTTTCACACATGTTCCCGAGTCTGCCCTCAAAAGTAATTTTATTGCGATAGCAATTATGTGGACACTTCAAGCGGATTTCTGCGGTCGCCGTCGCCGAGAGGTTCCGTATAAAGTCCAAGGACGACAAAATCATTGCCGCGCGCCGTATGTGCGAGTGAAAGCGCGCGGGGGACGCGCGCTATCAAGGAGATCAACGCATGGCGGAGAGCAAACGCGACTTTCGTCGCGCGAAAGGACGTAGGGGTATGGGAGGGAGGGAGGGAGGGAGTGGCGACGCTGTGCTGCGGCACCAAATGTGTATCTTGCAACCGGGCGCAAGGGGAACTGGCCACTCAGTCTCCCACGCGAAAGGAGGAAAGCGGGAAGGCAGCACGGGAGGGAGGGGGAGGGCAGCTTCTACTCTGCCAACTGCGCTCATACATTGCGCCGGTGCGGGCTGTCGCGCGCACCGTATCTTCAAAGCGATCTCCACATGGCTTTGACCTTTTCATGCGCTGTGAATTTGCCGCTCAGTTTCCGTTGAAGCGATAGACTGTACGAACCTTCGCTCGCTGCGGCGGCTGCGCTTGCTGCCAGCGTTTTGACAGTCGTTGCCTGTAGTCATCGAGTGTGATCTATTCATGTTTGCTTGTGCACGCTGACACCACGCTTGTTAATTCAGTTATTAGGGAGTATGTCCAAGTTTATGCAGCCGATAAAACTTCTATCCCTACTTCGAATAGCTCTACTAATTTGCTATCGCAATTGATGCTTCGCCTTCCGGGCGAAACTGCGACATTTTCTGCTCTGTACTTTTCCGACATTCAAAAGAGGCCCCATAGGAAGCGACGATAGCTAGTCAAAAACTTTCAGACTGTTCTACCAGCCGCGTCTCTTACAAAGACTGCACTGTACTACGGATCTGAAATTTCGCCGCAGCCACAGCGTTGTGCGTACCTACTGCGTTTTCTTGCGGTTTCCTGCATTTTTCAGCGCCGCACTGCAAAATATTTTCCACCGTTAAAGGTGAATAAGGGTGTAAGTCGGTGTAAAAGGGTGCATCCTTGCACCCTTTCTTGGTGCAAGGGTGCGAGTTAGAGATTATGCAGCCGGACTTAAGGGCCTGCCGAGAATCTTTGCTCGGCGGCTGCGCGTGTGCCGCGCCCTTGCCGAATTCCCGGGTGGCGCGCGAGGCGACAATTGTGACAACGAGGGATATCAGGACGGGCCGAGCATTGCTGGGGGGGTCTGCTGATACCGCAATTTGGCCACTGTCCGCTAGCGGAACAAGAAGCGACAACTGGCGGACAATGTTTCGACAGTGTACGCTGCCCTCCTCCTTATAAGCCCTGCACTGTCTAACACCTCAGCATTTGGGTCAACAGTGACCTCGTCGTGCGCAAGTTTCTTGCCAAGCACCCACTGCCTTTCCCAGGTTAGTGCACGTGTTTCTGACGTTCCCCTGACGCAGCTTGACTAGTGCATCAGCCACTGTGACTGTTACCCAGTGATATGTGATGTTTCATACTTGCCGTGCCTAACACGTCGAAGTATAGCAAAACTGTTCCTGGATTTCAAAGACAGATTCACAGACGAATATAAAAAACAAGAATGGTGGTATTGAACTTCGCATGTGCGCCGAGGAGAGGATAAATGTGTGCAGATTTTGCAGAAATAGAAGCATGCATGAACTCCGCTAGCAAAAGGCCTTGACGATGCCAGCCGTGAACCTGACGTTGCTCTCAATGAGAACAAGAACCTGTTAAAACAAACGTTGCACTCCGACTCAGCGCTGTCACGCCAGAAAGCAATGTTGTGGAATGTCAGACATACTAAAAACTGGGCAATGTACCCGCATTCGGAACGGGTGCGTCCCACGGAAACGTCTTCTCGACGTTTTCCATGTGGCGCAGGTTGAAGATAACGACAAAACAAACGTTTTTGTCCAGTTTCAGCTCCGAGGACAGCGCGATAAAGTTTTTAGTGTGGCTAGAAAAAAGCAGCACAAGTGCTACTGTAGTAACACTTTAGGCAACTAATTAGGCAGATTAACTGGAATGATCTTCTAGTGTCCGGAGACATTAGTAAATTCTATGGCAGGTTCATAAGAACAATTAAAAGGCATTACGTTGAATCATTTCCTCTTAAGACGTACCACGTACCAAACAAGTAATAAAAGCTATGAATAAAAGTTACCTTAACCAGTAATAAAATATAAAGAACAAGCTTTATATGCCGGTTTGTCAAAAAACTGAATGTATACTAGTTGACCAAATGCGAGACCACTTGAAACAGTTAAACAAGCAAAAGCAAGGGGCAAAAGTGGACGTATACCGCATTTTTTACGGTACAGCACGAAGTTATATAGGGGAACAAAGAAGTCAGGAAGTAAAATGAGGTACAATCTTCACTAGATAGAAAGACTGGAAAGACGCGCGAAAACTATATAAAAGCAGCACAGAGCTGCCAGACCGATTCAATTATTTCTTGGTGAAACAGGCAATATTTAGATGATAACACTATTCAGCCACATAAAGAATAGCCGCCACTGTGATTAAAATCGTATAAAAAGGTAACTGGTGCGGTATCAATTAGATCTTATCATGGTCCTGTTAGCAAACATCAACACCTTAGTGGTATCAACAAGTGTTTTTCTAACAGTGAACGAATACAGAAAGCAACAGAAAAAAGCAAACTTAGCAGCTATTAGCGAAATTATTTCAAATTATTCAAATTATTTTGAAAGCACCTCAAAAAATAATAAATTAAAGGTAACACATGTTATAAATGTACGACTTGTTTTAAGGATTGGTAATGTTAATTGGGAAATTCTCCGCCTGAAAGGGCTTTCAACAGACCATTACGTCACTCTAGGTAATATAATAATATCAGTTTTTACCGGGAATCTTATATGAAAGGATAAGGAAAGCGAATTATCACATAACTCATGAATTACTGTCACGGAAATTAGAATTGGTATCTGGTTTAATTGAATACTGCTCAAAATCATGTAGTCTTACTTGATTACGCTGTCGCAATATCTACAGAGGAACGGCTCTGGATAACGGATAAAGCCAATCAGAACAGGCCTACTACATAGAAGTTATCTTTATACAACAATTCTGGCACGACTAACATCGAAGTAAAGTTTAACTTTATTATCTGCATCGATGACGGCACAGTATGTTTTTCTAAAGAATATTTTTTACTCTTGAACTACCAGAATTACCACCTGTTGTACCTTTGAAGACTTGTAAAAAAAAACAATGTAGCAGTAAGCGAACCGAATAGAAATGGACCATTTTTTAGCTTTTGTTACATCTGTGTAGTTTCCTGACGATATTGACCTAAGTTCATATAAAATGGCAATCTTAAAATCCGTTAAGAAGCTTGGAATAACATTTACAGAGCGTACGTCAAGCAATGAAAAAGTCAACAAATTTTCTTAAAGTGGCTGCTATATCATACTCTCTTTCATAGGCTTAGGAACTACTCTGCTTTATTAAGTAGGCTCATGTTGACACCTGAGTGTCTAAAAGAAGCGTATGAAGATGTAATTTCGAATACAAGCAGTTTTGGGGTATTTCCGGTTTAAGGATATGGCTCACTTTGAAAAAGAAAACTTCTGATTCTTGTTCATATCTGTTGAGGCCTCGTGGCGTGTGACAGTCACAAGACGGATCGACTTCACAGAGAGATCTGTAGGATAGTTTTCGTTACACCAGAGAGACAACTGCGAACGCTTTTCTGGATTTTCGAAAATGCTTTGATCGAAAGGAGCAGCTACCAGCAGAGTTTCCCTGAATGGTTTCTTTTAATTCTCATGTCATGCCAGCCCCAGCATCCAATAAGTACGCTACAGTTATGCTTTTGAACTGCCAGTAAAGGTAGAAACAAGTTCACGGAAAGAGTCGAAGCTGGATACCGAAAAAAAATTAAATTATGGGGTTTTACGTGCCAAAACCAGTTCTGATTATGAGGCACGCCGTAGTGGGGGACTCCGGAAATTTGGACCACTTGGGGTTCTTTAACGTGCACCTAAATCTAAGTACACGGGTGTTTTCGCATTTCGCCCCCATCGAAATGCGGCCGCCGTGGCCGGGATTCGATCCCGCGACCTCGTGCTCAGCAGCCCAACACCATATCCACTGAGCAACCACGGCGGGTGAACCTGGATACCGAGTACGCTTAGCAGGGTAACTGGTGAATGCTGTGAAATAGAGCCTGCGAGATTCAGAGTAACCCTTAATGATTAAAGAGTACCCCTTAATGATTAAAGACTCACAACGGGGCAACATATGAGGAACTTGTACACCTGGCAACCACAAGAATAGTTAGACGCGAGGTCTGGGTGTATTAAGTGTATTACATTCTTTATGACAGTATGCCGTACTAAAATCGATTAGCAAAATAGCGTCTGAAGGTGAGCACTAATCTCAAAACAGAACGCACCGTTTTATATAAGTACACGATTTACCATACCGTGCACAAAGCTAAAAGGAATTTTTTATCGTGAAACAGCAATACAGCGCAAAATTAGCTACATCAATACATTACTCCTCAATCATTGCACAATATATAGCTGGAAGTATGTATGAAACTCTGCTAGACGCATGCCGTAATTTAACGAGGTCAAGTAAGTACCACCGCTAGTAATAAGAAATGATAACATTCAATCGCCGTGCCGGGAAGGGCGCAGCACACCACCGCTACTTCATCTCGCCTACCAAATACTATAGCTGCTCTTCTACAACACATGTTCTGACCAGCTCCGTAAAAATCTATGCCGTATCACAACATGGTATACTCCAGTAGTAATGTCGCTGTCTACTTCTCGTTACTTAACCCAGCAGCGCATCACTATTTCAGTTGATTTGGTTGTGCGTACTTTGTAGAACGCCCTCTGTGACATCGTGTTAGATATGTACTATATAATGGTATATTTAAGTAATTATCAGCTACACCTCCACGCGCTTCTTGTGAGGGCAGGAGGACGCAGTGAGGCAAATGTTGGCATTTAGCCGCTTCCTACAAGATAATGCCGTAAAATTACCCTCGAATAGGCTAATAAAGATAAAGGGATACTATTATCGCTGAATATTTCCTGCTCATGACGGCTACGCTGTTGCGAATCTGTGATGCAGAGACCAACGATACTGGAACGGTGACACTGCGCTATCTAAGCTGAAAAACTCTCAGCGTGAAAGAGCAAGTTGTCATGCGTTCGAATTTAGCGCAAGACAACTGAGGTAACTCGTATGGGTTACTCACTAGTAGAGCTTCGCTGCTGAGGAGAAATTCTTGCTAGTATGAAAGTCGAACCTGACACCAGCACATTTCCACGGCAGTCGCTGTTCAAGATAAGATAACCAGGAAGCTGAAAAATAGTGGGACAAGATCGAATTAGTCGATAGCTGGGAGCGAGGAATCATTGAAACAGCAAATAAGTTCTGCATAAGATCGCTAAACTGAGAGAGGTAAATGGAAGAGGAAATTGTCATCAACCCGAATGTAGCGCGAATTTACTTTGCAGCGTGCGCCCGGTGAAGATAAGTAACCCCTGCATCTCAGCAGAGGCTTTCTAAGAACGGGATTTTCGGAAGCACGATTGATTTGGGAGAAGCCATCTATTATGCATCATGGGTACGTATAGTGTAGCATGCTTTGTGCAGAAGATTAGTGTGAAGGTTGTCACTAAGAAACACTGAGAGCAACTCTAATTTTGTTGCATTGAATAGAAAGCGTTCAATTTGACCGAAAGTTGGAAGCAAATTTTGTACTATTACTTTAAGCAAACACTTAGATTATGTATCTAGAAAAAGAATCTGAAGCACGAAATTTAGAAATTACTACTTGCCAAGACGAATATCACAAATCTATCATCTACGTTTATTAGTGCATACAAAATGGTAACTAACACCGGACAAATATTCAATCTAGGGGCAAATGATGTTTAGCTCACAAATATTTTGCAAAAGTTACACCTAAAGGTAATTAGTAAATTTCTAAAGCGACGCACGTCATATAAATTTTGTCCGTTTCACTCTGACCAGAATTTCTCTGTCTCATTGGAATGAAGAAGGGTTCTAATATTCATGTTGTAATAATATTTTTCAAGTTTTGGTCCTCTGTGGAATTAGGGCGTAGAATAAAAATCTCCTACGCGCAGTCAGTGTTTCATTTTATTATTGCACCTTATGACATTCAACTGGGTCTGTGGTGGTCTATTAAGAGCATTTCAACGCTCAGAAGGAGTTACTTGAATAGCAATAGCTTCCTCTTAGGCAAAAATAAATATTTTGAGACACGGGATGGTGTTCCTATATACCACACGGAAAGATTTTACAATTTGGGGTCCGTTTTCAAGCAAGAAAGAGCTTGCTAAAGTGTCCCTCTTCAACGCGCTTTAGCCTGCTCTAAATTTCTTACGACTTAGGCAAAATTTCAAGCGAAGTGACTCTATTCACTGCAGTATATCGCAATGCAATGATATAATCACCAGTATACTTTAGAATAGCTTCAGCCCCGAGAATTAAAACATGCGAGTCGGTACTGAACGATGCTGCATCACCTGCAGCACGGTTTTATTAATTTCTTTTAGGAACATAACTGTAGCAGCGAAGGCAAAGTTCGTTAAAGCGACGGACGTTCACGCGTTTTCTGTGCGCAAACTTTACAGCAAAGTGGCTCAATTCGCAACAATGCATTGCAGTGTTACACAAAATGCGCATGAACCCAGGACATAGAAGGCTATAGCTACTCCACTTCCCTCCATCATACGTGCTCGGAGCGTGTCTCAATGCCAACAGACATACCAGCTGTGGGTATCGAGCACTCTTCTGGGCGACTTGATACAGAGCGACAACCAAATAAATTGTCCTGCGCCACCTCTTTGAGATTTCCTCGCCGCATATTAGGGCAATAGACGCTCGTTATCCTATGGCGCAGGAAAAGCCCTCGCCCGCGGGCTGTAAGGGCAGACGACAACGTCGGAAGCGAGCTGCCGTCGGCGTCGTCTGCTGCAGATAGACGCCCGTTAACAAGGTCGCCAGCGATTATGGGGAGGGGGGTCTCTTAACTCGAGGCTAGACGGGCTGCGATTGGGCGACGCCAGCGTGGTCAGATCACCACAAGACAGGACATAAACAGCTGCGCCACGCGAGCGTGCTTTCAGTCTGCACGACTGGCTGCCACTGTAGTCCAGAAGCTAGGCGCGACGAGACAGTTTCTATCAGACCGAGCAGACTTCTGCACCTGCGTTAGCCAGTAACAAAGTGAGGAACCCGAGACTCGAATCCCAGAGGAGGCGAGCACAACCGCGCGTCACGCACTCACACTCCCAAATTCTGGGCCGAACCGGAGAACAAGACATCCCGCCGACATGAACGGAGTCAACCACAGTGCTGAAACTGCTGGAGAGGTAGGACATCTTTAAGTTTAGTCGACTTTTCACTCGCCATGCAGCTTGCGTTTTATACCACGCCCGCTCTACATGGGAAGAACATGCTACAATAGTGCCAGCCTGCGCGCACGGAGCACACACATCTCAATGCGTCGTTAAAGAGTCTAAGTGGAGGAAAGCTATCTAGTGCTTTGCACGAATAAGCAAAAAAAAGTGCTTCCCTATTTTGTGTAAGTGAGCTACCCTTAGCCAGGCAGGCTAAGACAAAAGCTTTCATTTTACTTCGTCCGCGTAAATACGTGAATGCAATATAACACAGCAAAAGCAAGATTGTCAATCTCATATTGTTGCCGCTGCCGGCCACGCAAAAATTGTCTAAACAGCTGATACGAAACGGCAGTCTAAAGGTCAACCAAATTTCAAAGTTTTGCTTGGTAACGGCTGAGCTTGACACATTCCCTGCGTAAATATGGCGTGAATTTTGACGGGCTTACAGATACCTTTTTAAATTTCTTTTCTTTAGGGGGTGTAGAAGAAATGGTGAGCCCTTTGCTTCTCTCTATGTATTATCCACGCAAATGGGCGGGCTGGTGAATTGTTTACTACGAGGCTTCACGCTTGCTATATGATTTCTTGGCCCGACGATAGCGCAGTTGTCTTCCTTATCGCTACCGCAATTGCTGTCACCGCTGATGCCCTCCGATGAGCTTCGTAATTTCTGGAACTTGCCTTCGCCGTATCGCGATTGCCTGACACTATCGTAACAATCAGGGACAAAACATGTGTCGTCGCTTCTTCTTGGGTGTCAGCAGTAGCTACACGGAGCGTGGGTAGCAAGGGGAAGTCTTTACAAATAGGTAGAATATTTTATGAACTGCGTGACACAGGACGCAAAAACGAGGCAGAGGCACTAAATGTGCTCTGTCATGTGGCGTTTTTTTTTTATTCCTGTGTCGTGCTGTCAACAAATATTCTGCCGCTTGACAAGACGCTAACAAGGCCAAACGAATACGACCCTGCTAAGGAAGCCTTTATTCGAGGATATGAATTGACACCATTGTGGGTGACCTTGTGTCCCAATAATAATAATCATCAACCATGAGCACACATCCTCTACTGAACACACGGCGCACGTTACTATTATGTGTGTAATGCATACGTCTCTTTCATATGCACATGCCACTGATGACCTGCAACATAGAGTTTTCAAAAATTTCCGGAGGGAACTTAGGTGCTATTGTCTACGGGAGCGGTAAGTTTGGCGGTTTAGCCGGCATGGGAATGTTGGACAGTACGCCGGTTTGTCTAGACTTCGTCTTTCTGACTTCAAACGGCTTTCAGACTTCACGAGTTTATCCTTTTAACAACGTATTGCGCTATAAATGGGGAAGTTTGCCATGGCTACGCATGTGCGCACAAACTACTTACCGTGATGCGTTTAGAATACTACGAGTGTTTGTAAGTTAGGAAAAATAAATGTAACAGATAATGTCAGCATTGGTCACGTGTCTAACGGCATAGAATTATACGTATGAGGAAAAGCCAACATCTGTCCCATGAAAAGGCTTGCATCTTGCATGTTGAAGTATCACAACACGAAAACAAACAATATGGTAAAGCAAATCAAAGCACACGAAACACCCACAAACGCAATAAGTTCAAAAAGACCCCTCAGACACAGGAGCGCCTGTGTCTGGGAGAGAGGGGGGGGGGAGAGAGAAAACATTTATTGTTAATGAGGTGGGGCGACTTCCTCGTAAAGTGAAAAGAACTTATTTTGGAGTGGTTGTGTGTGTGCGTGTTTCCGGGTGTCTTGCATGCGGCCTAATTTGTTTCATCATAATGATTTGCCAACTATCCCAGCAGCAAGTTCCCCTAACAAAAACAAAACATACATAGCAGAGCACATGTTAATCCCACGCGAAGCAATGAATTCACCACTTGAATCATGTCTATTCGCACATAAACAAGAAAATCCAGCAAAGCATACGCAGGAAAGAAGCCTAAAAAATTATAGGGTTTTACGTGCCAAAACCACGATCTGATTATGAGGCACGCCGTAGTGGGGACTCCGGAAATTTCGACCACATGGGGTTCTTTAACGTGCACCTAAATCTAAGTACACGGGTGTTTTCGCATTTCGCCCCCATCGAAATGCGGCCGCCGTGTCCGGGATTCGAACCCGCGACTTCGTGCTCAGCAGCCCAAAACACCATAGCCACTGAGCAACCACGGCGGGTGGAGAAAGAAGCCTCACGTCACTCATGCGCAAAAAGACCATAACCAGAAAACGTCTGTCATCACTGTCTGTTACAGTTATCTCACTATAGAGATTGCTAATGGCTGACTGGCGCGCATGTCACTATTCCACGTTTATAAACACTGTAAAATTACACGCGTTTCTTGCTTTTTGTACGGATACTCCTTTTTATTAAACTTTGTCGTGCAGAAAATTTGTCGCTTATTTATCCCTATGAGGTACCTATAACGTTTTTGTTGTAGTGCCCAATCATTGCTCATGGTGACATAGAAATATGGGCCCCCAGCACCGCCGTTGTGTTTCATGCTTCTTTACAGAGCTTCCGTGCCTTAATTCCATGGTATTCAGTTTATGCTCGGCGGAGTGGCTGCTGCACTATGAGACGGCATCTTGATTTGAATAGCATCTGACAAACTCTTGCAGCAGTTTATCGGAGAGAAGCGAGGTTTGTTTGTCCAATTTCTGGGCTGCAAAATGACCTTTATGCTTTCTTGCATTGATTAGTAGACAGGGCCGACTCATGGAACGATGCCATTCAATGTTATTCCCTTTCGGGCTTTGTCCATAGTAAGAATTCTGCTGCTTCACTTACGTTAGCCCCAGGATTGACTTGATGTAAGCGGTGGAGGATAAGTTAGGAATATTATTGAGTGAAAGGAATTGATACATCAAACAGGTCAGGGTTACTGAAGAGGGAATCTCAGCAATGCGTGGTATCTTTCTTGGGAAATTACTCAACCTTGAAAAGCTACAGTCCCATTCTTTTTGTATTGTCTACGTGGGAATGAAAAAAAAAAATGTGCACCTACTGAAAAACTTAAACATTGTATGTAAACTCGCAATAAAAGTATCACCTCATTCGGTCTAATTCCTCTCCTCACCTTCACTGCCCCCGCCCGTAACGTATTCTGTCCAACTGTCGAGAACAAGATGCGATTGCAAATTACAAGGCAACCTGTGACCATGATAACTGGTATACTACGATTCACACACCTGTTGTAGTTTGGCAAATAGCGACACGCAGATCAAAACAGGGTTTTGTGCGAACTACAACAGAAACGGCATCGGGTGCGCATTTTGAAGACGGTTGCCTCTGAACAAGTATCACTGCCTCGTTTCTCCATGATATTATACATTGAGCAACGACGTTTTTTAAGTACTCTGTGGCAAACTTTGAGCAAAGCATTAATCCTTATTAAATGTTAGCCAACTCAATAAGTATTTAGTGCATTATGCAATACCTGACATTGGCGTCTGCGAATAAGCTATTACCGAAATAAATGGACTGTAATCCCCACTAAATTGCGCTCTTTTCTGCGATTTCGTCGAAACACGTCCTTACGCAATATGTTTGGACACCATTACTGCGGCTACATATTTAATGACTCGGCTTATTTAAGAACTCGGCTTGGAGCCTACGTTGCCCTATCTAAATGAGAGTGAATACGAAGGCATGGGATACTTACGTGCAGGAGTGTGACGGAACTTTACCGAAAGTATAAAGGATTGTGACAGCTCCGCAAGAGCTGGCTAAATTCAACAGAGCCACATTGTAATGTCATTGTGCTGCATATACAACGTTCGACTCACATTCCAGAGCATATAATGTCATGACGAAAGGAATTCGGAACGCTAATAAACTTTGGTGGATTAGCTCTCGCACCGCAAAGTCATATTAGGCCAGGTGACTATGATAAGTTTCCAGAAAGCGTCTGGTGAAAATATCTCCTTTTTGGTTTTAGACATAACATGTTGTGACATATTTCTTTTTATACTGTACCAGTTGGCATTTCTTGTTGACGAAGACTTAAGCTTGCGTGCAAGAGCCCTTTTGTCAATTGGAAAAGCATAGGTGTATTGTAAATTAGCCGCAAGACTAAAGTACTTGATTTCGCTAAATTACCTGGTATCACCTGGTATTGCCTTAATTTTTCAATGTTCTACTTTCGTTTCAGAGGTGCTAGTATTACCTTACAGATGTGATAGCCGTCAAGAAGCATTACAAACATTTTATGAGCAAGAAACGTTTAGGTACCGCTTGTAAGGCAACACTTAACTTTTGGTACTCGGTCGCAGAAAAGTGTTATGCCAGTGCAGTCCGGAAATTTCTTTTCTCAACTCTACCACATCATGTGGGCGTAACATTGAGTGATTTTGAAGAGTTAGTGTTGCAAGAGGACATCTCGCGGCTGCTTTGCAGTTCGCTCATACTGGCAAATGCAAGTTGGGAAGAGTTCTAATTCCCTTGAATGTTAGGACTACGTCGCATGGTAAAGGGACAAAAGACTTCACCGAGCGAGTTTTGAGAACTTGGCTATGCATCAAAGCAGCACAAATATGAGAACGCAACTTGAATACGAAGTGTAGCAGTTAGGTATGGGCGCTGGCGCTTGATATAAGAAAGGTCAACGGCAGAGAAGTGTATCCTTCATTTTAGTGATGGCCAATCCTAAATCCTCCGAATGAATGAACAATATGGTTTTGAAAGACGACCTTACAGTCTATAGTGTTGGTGTTAACGCTTTGGCGTTCCTTTAAGAGCGGTGTTTACGAATGGTCGCTTAAACGCTCTATGCATAAGAGCACACGTCTCTGCCACTCGAATTATTTCAAAATATCAGTACACATTAGGACCCTCTTCCCTTACGCAGAGTAGCAGACCAGATACTCCAGTTTCTGGCCGAAGTCTCTACATTTTCCGATGAATAAACTACTACTACTTCTCAGTACACAGTATCAAACTGCTCCATCGGCTATAGGCCATTGAACCTGCTGATGGATAGCACCATCTACTCGAGGTAGATTATCCATGACTTTAGAAACTCGCGTCACACCTCAACGTCAGTGTTATAGATTCAGGGAGAGCATTGAAGTTTAATGAAGAACAAGGCCAACCAAATGGTTAGCTCAGCATTCTTATCTGAAACACCTGTTCTTTGACGGGATAAAAGTCCACTTATGTAATCGTGTGTCTATTTCCTTCGCCGTGATATATACCGAGTGGAGAAAGTTCGTGATTGGAGGCTTCAGGTTGGGGATAACCCTGGCACTTGCTTTGCAGCATATGGCCCTGGCACACATGCTTTGCGGCACATCTCCCGAATTGGAGGAAATACAGCGCCTGAAAACTTGAAAAAACATTTCCAAGCCTTACGCGCTAGAGAGATGTGTATTCCAGACCATAAAACCATATTGGCAATTTGCATGGGAATATTTCATGGAATTGTGGTAACCTGTTTTCGTGCAAGCTACGGTAAATATGCGAAAAATAATCGGCTTAACATAAAGGCTTCTTACGCTTGACGTTTTCAGTGCGTGTTTTAATTCAGAACATGCTTAAGAACGACAACTGTAGTCGGTTCTGCCGGCGTGTAAATCTTTTACAACCAAATAAACCAACTCAGTAAAATTTACAGCTCTGTTTTTGTTTATATAACTATAGACTTCATTACTCCATAACATAAAGTCAACACTGGTTTCTCTTTGCACAAGTTCCGAAGAATACATTATGAAGAAGTTGAGCGACTTATTTTACCTTTGCAATAATATTTTACATATCATGCTGCGGCTCTGCAGTCAAACTCATTTGGTGCAGCTCGTAGGTATTTTTGGGCAACTCATTGACTTATACTTGCCATGTCCAATCTACGTCTTTGTTATTGTTTATACGACTGTTCAACTGACCGAACTTTTAATAAAGAAGCAGAAATAAAAAAGAATAAAGAAGCAGGTCTCACTGCTTCTTTATTTTTTTTAACTTCCTACTTCACCAAGCCTCGACAAAGCGTACTAAAAATACACCGTGATTTCTAACGTAAACTTAACGTGACTTGATTTTTACGCTAACAATTCATGGTGCGATCAGGTAAACAAAGAGACGCCTGCCATAACAAGTCACGAACATACCCACACAGCGTCTTTTATCAAAACATGTATCGATATTGAGACCATGGGAACCGGCGGACGCCAGTGTCGGCCATTCGTTGCCATCTCTCGCCGCGATAAGCTCCAACGCTCGCGACTCCCAGGAGATTTCCGTCAAGATTTCCCGTGTCATGGACCGGCGTAATCTGATACTCTCCCTCTGGCCCGCGTGGCACCCCGACTGCGGCATGCGCGGAAGCTTATCGGGATGTCTGCGTAGTAGATACCCTTGAACTTGGGCTGTCATCGTAACCCGGGGTAAGCCTGGATATTTGCCTCGCAACTGAGCAGCTTTGGTTCCGCGCACACCCCTTTCTTGATTTCATCTCATCTGGCAGGCATATATCTGAGGAGCAAATGGCGTCATCCCATTCGAAGACTGGCGCGTCAAGCCTCCGCGTGGCCTCAGTCTAGATGGCCTAGAAAGAGCAAGGTCGTCAGAAAAGTGCGAGTGCTTGCGCCAGATTTCGAATTTCACTGGCCACAACGCACTCAAAGCACGTGTCCGGGTTACGGAAGAAAAGCTCTGGGAACAGCAAATAAAATTTAAATGGGTACTAACAGAAAATTTTCCACTGTTGTGTTTTTTTTTTGCGTTAACTGAAGTATTTCGCCCTCGAAATCCCTAAAGCGTTACTGGCAAGCCTGGGAATGCCAAACATAATTTACCACAGTAGCTTTTCTACAAACCAGCTACGGCTTTCTGTCCCAGGGGGTGTGTTATGACGTCATTAAAGTTCGCCAATAAATGCTATGCTGACAACACTGAACCTCTTGTGAGAAACTGGCTTAGTGAGTAACTCAAAGTAAACTCGCAAGAGACGGCCAAGAACAGGAGGGGGGGGGGGGGGGGGGGCGGGGAGGTATTTTGTAAGAGTCCACTTAGTGGACTGTCCACTTCGGCTGTCGCCATTGGCTCAGGCCTCACGTGCGCGAAGGTGCCAGCCAGTCTCCTTCGCGCTCGTGAGGCCTGAGCCAATGGCGACAGCCGAAGTGGACAGTCCACTAGGTGGACTCTTACAGAATCCCCCCCCCCCCCAGGACAGAGGCAATGAGACCAGTACAACATTTTTTTTTTATAATTGTACGTGTTTGTTTCAGTCTGTCATGTTGTTAGAGTGATTCTGCAAATAATTTTAAAGAATGCAGTGGCCCTTATAGTTACTGTAGAAGGCACTCATTATCGGTAGTGAACGTAATTGGATGGTACGCCTTTATCTGGTATGAACACATTGAAACGACTGCGCAGATGAAGAATCGTAATGATGGCATCTAAACAATCATAGAATTTGCTATAGAAATACTAGGGGGAACTCTGGCGTTGCAATTGTTCAGCGCCTGTGGCGATTATACATTGCACATGGATTGGTGTAACTTTCGGGCTTGTGGCTTCACACGTTCCTGTGGCGTTATTTACTGCACTCAATATTTGTGAATTTCCGGCACAACTCGTATTTTTTTCCAAAACGAATGAGGGCAATAGGTTTGTGCGCGCACACGCAATGATTTGGAATTGTACATTTGGGAAGCAACGTTTTGTCGAAATGGTGTTCAGGCTTATATCGACTCGAATGACATCAAGCACCCCCTCCCGCGCCACTAAAAATAAATTTTCACTGCATAAAACTTTTTCAGCATTGTGCTTAATAGTTGCAGATGCTTTCAATTTACAAATCGATCTTTTTCATAATTTTAAAGTTCGCGTGCCTGCTGTGCCCATCTGCCAAATATTGAACACCGCCGGTCATCGTTCATATGAAGACAAATATGTACAGTTGCACATAATGTGGCTTGTCTCTGGCACATGGTTTCATCACGAGAGCAAAGTGGACTATTTTCTGTGTCCTAGGACAAGCAAGCTTTGCTTGTACGCGCTGATGAGAAAAAATGACTACGCTACCATTAGTGGGGCGAAGGGCCTCACAGGAAAGCCAGCTTTCTGCTTCCAGGCGTTAAAAATATGTTCAGTGCATTTAAGCGGGTAGTAAGTTCCCATACCCTGTCCGTGTCGAACTTAAATTATTCACAATTACTGTACCCGACTGTTGTCTAGCTTTCTTTTTCTCCTTGCGTCGATTTCCATCAGCAAAGTGCTGTATTGGCAAACAAAGTAATTAGTACTAATCTCAAACTTAATCCATCAGTTGGCGTAAATGTTTAAACACTTTTTTCTGATCCTTTGAGAATGGCTACTTTGAATTCTGTGATAATCATCAAGTCGGCGCTAGCAAGGTTTACACTCCGCGACGTTTTCATACAACCAAAGAAAATAACAAAAGTTGCACATGTTTTGTGCAGCGAGTAAAAAGTGGTCCGCACTAAGGCGCTGCGACTTTTTTTTTTTTTTTTCATGTTCGTGCACCCCAAGCAGAAGTCGCTTTGATGCGCTGCATTACGCCAGTCCGCTCCAAAAGTTACGCATCATAATTTCATTACCTGCAATAAAAGCAAACCTGGCTTAGCCGGACGCACTACCTACATCGCTACGTTTAGTAGTTCGCAGTTCTTTTTTTAAATTTCTACTCCAGGCTGTTTTTTAGTGACAAAGTTATAGTGGACGTTTTCGTAGACCATACATATTTTTTCTTTCGCCCATGCAATAACCCAATTTCAACCTTGAGCTGGCATAACGAAAGAGGCGGACATTACTTGCACAAGAAATCAAAATGCGTATTGGCTAATTAACATATTTTAGCTAAATATGTTGTCATATAATTACTTTATGGCACGTATTGCAACTTAAGAATTGTAGCCGCTGTGTTCGCCAACCTCGGCACACAATTTTAGAAAGACACCAATTTCGAGAAATTTATTCCCAAAGTTTGTGCGATGACATACCTAGGCTGTTCAGTTACTTTTGTGATTCAATGCATAAAACAGTGCTTTTTTAATGCACCAAGAATGCAGTTTAGAGCAAAAGCTCTACTGCGCCATGTAACGCCAGGTAATTCATCACGTGGCAATGACCTTGAGCCGCCGGAGCGCAGTGCGGCAGGTGTGACGTCACGCCACGTGATCCGCTGCGCAGAGGCATCGCAGCTCCGCTCGCTTGGGGCCTCGCCGCTGCGGTACCACGTGACAAGGCGAGGTTTTATCGGCTGCTTCAACTGGCGCTTGGTCGCTCGGTCTCGCCATGGATGGCGCGCTGGCTGGGCCGTCTTTGCGTGCACTCAGCGCAAGCAACAGGCTGAATCCAATCATCCATAGATATAGCTAGACGGCAGGTTGTCAAATCTGAAGCAAAGGCAAAGTTTGCTGCTGAAATACATACGTTATAGGGAAGATTACCAAGAGCGGAAGCGTGGAATAATGAAAGACTGTGTGCATAGTATTTGCAAAACCAAACTAAACAGACCTTTGGCTCGTGATAACTAGGTTTACAAGAGTTAAACCTCGGCCATTTTTTTACCGTAAGTTGGGTGCCGTATATCTCGAAAGCAGTTGATTGGTTCTCCATCGACGCCACGATATAGTGGCCGTCAACCGAAGCCCCTCAGCTAGCGACGTTCGTTTGACTCTCGTTCGAGTCTCTTTCCCAATAGTATCTGAGAACTTAGGCTGTTGACGTTGACTGCAATTGGTCCGAGTCTAAACCGCGAATCCTGCATTGCTATGGGATGTAAAAGTGCTTACAGCAACGCTCCAGGTACAAAGTTTTTTGCCGACACGGTTATCTGAGAAGCAATGGCCAGAACTCTGGACCCGGCTTGTTTGTTCAGCAAAATCATCTAGATGCTTGGCATTTTCGTTGAAGTTGCGCTGTCGAGAAACGAGCGCATCGTGGAGGTACCTGCACTACATTTATTTTCCATTCGGTTGCGCTTGTCGTGTTTGGGGGACTGGGCATGATGTGCATGAAGTTGAAAGTAAAGTCGAATACTAACGGCTGCTGAGTAGCTCTCAAACGTTAAAACCACGATTTAGTCCAGCACATATGCTTTCCCTATGTGGCCAGAACTCTCACTGTCGGGCGTTAAATGTTCTGCAACATTTTGAAACAAGCACACACATGCATGCGGCATGTGCTGATAGTGATATGGCGACTTCTTGCAGGCTCAGACCCCATTTTGAACATTGTATACATGACGAACTATAGCGTTTTTCTAAGCAATAGCTGGTATTCTGGGATGGCTCAGGCGGCGCGTTCGAATATGACTATAAATTGGTTTTGTAAGATTCACCTCCATGCGCACGTGTAGTACGACGAAGCAAATTGATTTGAGAAACAAGAACCTCGCAAGAATACGGTTCTACCCAACTACGGTTGTCGAAACGTCACCCTGAGCAAAAAATAAACTAAATCGTACAACATTCTTCTCTACGGATGATAACCTGCGCATCGTCATCGTTCCTGCTTCTTGGAGAATAAAGATTTTGAAACAATGTTTAGTCTTTTTTTTATTCGAAAAGCAGCACTTTATCATCATCGATAATATGAGGTCGTGTTACTTTCAAAGGTCTCTCGTTTCTGCGAGAAGCACATATAGAGAAGTGGCCATTCGGTATTCCCCAAATCTTAAGCCCCTGACGCCACGGTAAACACTAGTTGTTAAATTAAATTTCTGCCTTGTCGCTTCGTTGATTATAGTTTGAGGAACGCATGTCACAGTGATTTTGAAACCACCCGCCACCACCGCCTCCTCGACTTCGTAGACGTTGCCTGCTTGTTGTATATACATGAGCGTTCCCTTCTAGAGATTAGCGCCGCAAATACTCGCGCCCAACTCTCTCAGTTTAGAGCAATCATGACGTTACGATCATGGACACGCTGTTTGTCACCATAACGAGCACCACACCAAACTCGCGCGGCAATTTTCGCATTGACGGCGGAGTCGCCCACTCCTTCCTCCAGTCCTCGCCTCCGCGATCACACACAAACCAATCTCAGAGGCAATGCCCCAACAAATGCCAAAACGACCATGTGGGGGCGCTTTTTAACCGCCGACACTGGCGCCACCTGGCAATGTGCAGGGTACCTATAGCGGCCATCAACCGAAGCCTCACCCAGCGACGCTTGTTAGCGTCTCTTGCTCCATATAATTAGCGGCCAGAAGGGTACGTCAAAACGGGAGACGCTCGCGGAACACGCCACGCGTCCACGATTAGTTCACACTCAACGCGCTTGGCTGGCTCTCCACCGTCGTCCCCATCACTCTAAGCTGCCAGCCTTAGCCTCAGCTAGTTCCCATCCTCGACTGCAGATGGCGGTAGTTGTCTGCTCGTTGATCCACGAAAGCGGCGAGATAACAGAGATTCACCAACAAAACTGGCGTGACTCGGAAAAATATGCATCGCCTCTAAACCGCCACTCTTTCTTGGCCTCCCTCTTGCGTGTGAGAGTGTTTTATTGCGATAGCAATTATATGGACACTTCTACCGGATTTCTGCCGTCGTCGTCGCCGTCGCCGTCGCCGTGAGGTTCCCTATAGATAGAATCTTCGCCGCGCGCCGTATGCCCGAGCGGAAGCGTGCGGGGACGCGCGCTATCACGGAGAGCGAACGCACTCAATCACCCACGCGCAAGCAAGGAAGCGGGAAGCCAACGCCGGAGGGAGCGCGGGGGGGGGGGGGGGGGGGGGCGCACTTCTACGCTGCCAACAACCGCGCTCATCGCTCGTCCGCACCGTCTCTTATCTCCACACGGCTCTGACCTTTATATATGCGCCGTGCATTCGCCGCTCAGTTTCCGTTGAAGCGATAGACCGCACGTACCTTCGCCCGCTGCGGCGTATGCTTGCTGCCAGCGTTTTGACAGTCGTTGTCTGCAGTCATTCAGTGTGATCTATTCGTGTTTGTGCGCGCTCACACCACGCTTGTTCAATCAGTTAGTAATAGTCGGGCCTCATTTTCCAACGCACGCTACACATCCAATGCTGCCCGGGTCGGCAGTGCAGCGCTACAAGTGTGTCCCTTCGCACGCGCTGCCCACGGGAAGCGCTTCTCATCAACACCACCGTTTCACACGCGCCTCCTCGTGGTCATCGAGTCTCTCTTCATGTCGGTCTACTTACGCCGCAGCACACCTGCTTACTTAATCAGCTCATGTTTACTACAATTCATATTGCTACCAAAGCCGCTCACCTTACTTCGTATGACATTGCTGTGTTGCTATCGCATTCATTGATTCGCCCTTAGGGCGAAACTGTGACGTTTTCTTGACGAGTAAACGGACTGAGCGGAAGCGAAGCAGGCGAGTCAGCTTATATAGCCCGCTGTCCTACGCCTGCGTATTTGCCAGGGGTCATGCAGCTGTGGTTTCTACGGAATTCTGCGGCGAAATAAGAAACGGCTACTAAATTTGCTTTATTCAACTAATATCCGCTATGAAGCGCCTAATTGGCTCAACGACGTGAACCTTTTCTCGTTTTCGTCACCGGAGTTTGGCGTGTCTGCGCCCCGTGTCTGTTCTCGGTTGATTGGGTATCCCAGAGACAGTGTGTAATAGTAAAGTGGGCCAATACCGAAGGCTGTGTTAAACACTATTATTACTGGATGGTTAGTTCACTATTCACGGGCACGTGCGTCGCATGCTCTGTGGGGACACCTTTGGACCCCCTTCTCCATTTCACGCGCGACTTGGGTCATTCGCCCGTGCGATCGCTGGGGACAAGCCTTATTGTCGACAGCGTACATTCCCCGCGGCCGCTTGCGCCTGCGCGACGCGGAGCCTGCTGCTTGTGCGCGCTGCTGACGTTACGCCATGAGCCGCGCGTACGACCAGTGCCTGCTGAAGCGGGCCCCTCTCGCCATCTCTTCGGCATCTCTTTCCTTCAGCTTTCAAGGTGCGCGAGCGACTTCGCCCGGTAGATTCACTTTCGGTGCTCTTGGCTGTCGGACGTGCCGACCCCCCTTGGTCCCGCGCCCCTCTGAGCAAGGCGGCCTCTTTCTGTGGCGAACCAAGCTCGGAAGAGCCTGTGTGGCGGAGCAGACTTCCCGGGAGCTCTCACCCGTAGTCTGCGACTGTCACCCTAGTGCCGTAACCCCTGTCTTGCACACGCACGTTGTACCTAACAGGGGAATAAACCCCCATTCGTTTGTACCGCGGCTGTAGTCGTCTCTACGCCTTGCGGGTGAGTCAGCGAGCCCGCAGCGGCGCCTCTTTGCGTGCGCTGCTAAGTGGGGACGAGCTACGTGTCTACTTAGACCTTAACTAGCAGAGACCATGGGCACGTTAACCCTAACGCCCACAGGTCATATCACAACTCACGTTGTGGTGAAGCGTGGTATTTGCACCTGTGTTACGGACCTAAGCGCAGCTTCAAAGTCAAGAACAAGCACCTTGACAGGTAGGCACTCATTCGTTATGCTGCATAACGGGGCGGAGAGCACAAACATGTACATGAGCGCTACCGCAAAACCGAGAAAGAAAAAGACAAAAAAGAATACTGCAATAGGGGAAGAACGTGATGAGTTCCTTGGGCGTAGTTGGAAATAAAATACCATTCCATTGATCATGCGTCACTTTGGCGTATAGATTAACTCAAATGTTTCAGCTAAGATTGGCATAACATTAATTATAAAATGAGCTGCATCCGATATGTTCTCTTTCCATCTGTTTTTTTCTCACCCGACACCCTCCCGCATCAATTCTTATCGCGTACTAGTTGGTCGCTGACAAATGTTCCAAAATGTTAATTATCACATTCGCGAATCTATTACGACTGGAACAGTGCCGGCTAGTACATTAATATTCGAAACTATGAATATCTTCATAAACATGATTCAAAGCACATTCTTTTTACGAATGCCCGAATTCGTTGGTGTTCTTGCTGCATTTGTTGCGGGTTCTTTGCGCCACCGAGATAAACGCGTTGCAGTAAACTCCAACGGTATGATTTCATTTTTTTTTTACCAAGCTTTCGTTTTGATTTCTGCATCGAAGAAAGGCAGCCACTCCAAAGGCCGGCTGTAGCTTCCGGGATTTTTTCACCGAACCGCCTCTTAAAAAATGAAGCAAGCTCGACCCTCGATGGGGGCGAAATGCGAAAACACCCGTGTACTTAGATTTAGGTGCATGTTAAAGAACCCCAGGTGGTCCAATTTCTCGGTGTCCCCCTCTACGGCGTGCCTCATATTCAGAACTGGTTTTGGCACGTAAAACCCCATAATTTAATTAATTAAGCTCGACCCTACTCACAACGTCGTGCAGTAACTGCTAGCTTTTTCATTGGACCATTTTATATTTTTATAATCATTATACTGTTAATTAGCAGCAACAAAAAGGGTTGCATTCGTTCTAAGGCATGTGCTGGCGCCTGCTTGATATTTCGTAAGCATGATTCCGTGGAATATTTTTTCCCCTTTTTGACCCCAAGTACGCTAGCTTCGAGGAGTAAATTAGCTATGATCAAGCTGAAGTTCCATTACGCCGCGCAACGGTTCCATTAGACTCCCTGAAAACTTAACCATTCATCTTGCATAAACCATGTTAGTTAGGCGTCTAACTGGAGTACAGTTCTTCGTGTAAGCGAGCCCAAAGGCGGTATAGCAGTAATTTGGGTTCATACTAAACCAGGGTACCATGACTGGGCAACAAGGATATGAGAGCCTGCTACTTTGAACGGACTGCACCATTAACGCATCTAAACCAGATCTATTTTTACTTGAGCGTCATTCGAAGGATACGCCACCAGACATTTTGATGAATTTTTGTTCCTCAACAAATTAATGGGCGCTGTTCGCCATGCTCCAAAAATTATTTACACGTTCAGCTCTTGGACGGCAAGCTTAGTTCTACTTCCCTAACAGCTGAACAGCTGACTGAATTGTGAGTTAAAGAAATATAATTAGGAAGGACTAACTGTTCGGCTTGTTGGTTTTGCGTAGCCATTCAAGGGAACTAGCGAAAGAAATACGCACGCACAGGAAGCGTTTCTGTTCGTCTCTTCGTTCTGTGTCTGCACTGTAAACCGTTTTACACTTTTAAGAGTGCTGAAGGAGGGAAATAAGTGTATAACTCACACCCTTACACCTCTAAACGGTAAAATGGCGTGGGTTATTGACAGAAAGATCGTTAAGGGTGCATATTCGTTTACTGTGTGCGTCTTCTTTCTTGCGCTGTTTTCCTTGAGCAACTGTGAGTTCAAGAACTCAATGTTTTGACTAAACTGTCTGTAACCTGCTGGTTCATATACAAACGCGCTACATTTACGGCCACAGATGCGCAGATAAGCACACGCACAAAGAAAAAAAAAAGGAATTACGTCAGAGCCCATCTCCCGATGACTGCCGGCGGTAATACGATTAGCATTCAAGCCATGTTGCGACACACCGTACTGCTGAAGTGACGCTTATGGCAAGGTCGCCCACGAGCATGACGCCAACGTCGTGACTACGATAGAGTGACCAAGAAGGAATGACGTCGATGGAACGACAGAAGTGGCGTAACCACGGCTACAGGACATGGTTGGTATGATGGTATGAACTTGGTAAAAGTCAATCATAGCGATCTTTCACTTTCTTTATTGAACCGACCTGTTGTATGACGGTCGCTGAGGTATATACGTTGTCCCGAGACTTTGGGTGAACATTAGACACAGCGAGCCTCAGCGCATTTATCGGACTCACTGTGGCATGGATTACGCTTGCGGAGAGCGTGCGAGACCACGCTTGACGACCGGTTAAAACGCGGTCTACAAGCGTTTTGTCTTCAGAAACAAGACATAAGGATCAACGTGTCATAGATTACATGTTGCGATCTGCAGTCGCAACATGTGGTCAATTCGAAATTGGTCAAGTACGCATACCAATGTCTTACGAAACAAACAGAAAAAGAAAGCCAGGGGGATTAACCAGCTTGAACTCGGTTTTCTACCCTACACTGATGGGGAAAGCAGGAAGAAATGGATAAAAATGAAAGAGGCTATAGTTGATGCACCCACGCTCACAACAGCGTTCACTCGGCATCAGATGGATGCCGAGTCCACGCGTTTTTCAAAAGCTCCAGTAGCTTTTGCGTACGGATAATGCTCGAGCCGAAGGCTCCAGTACCTTGTAAAAGTAAGGGACAACACGTTCGCGCTCGTGTTTAGCTCGGTTTCATCACATTTTCAATGTACACTATTAGCTCTGTGCCGTCCACTAGCCATAAGACAGCACATATAGAAACTGTGGCCATCAGAAGAAGCTCCGTAGTAGAGGATGTGCTCCATTCTCCCGTCGCGACCAAAGATTTGCCCGCGGCGTTATCTGTCATGTCGGTTTGGAAACAGTTGGCGCGCGTGCTGCACCTCAAGAGTCGAAGCTGACTCGGAAGGAGATAAGCCTGCGGGTGACAGTCGAAGATGCAACGAAAGACGGAGGCCATGCAGTATTCGAGAGTTGCCAACCACCGCTGAATTCTTCCATTCAAACGCAGCGCAACAACCTAGCCGGCGAAGTTGGTGTGGCCGGCACGCCGACGTAGCCGCACGCCAATCGCGACTGCAGTCAATCTCGTGTCCCCCGTGCTGTTCAGCAAGATAAATTGACGAAGCGTCTTTCTGCAACACTTTATTTCTTGGCGTGAAGGTTGCATATGATAAGGCCACTCGCGAAGCAATCCTTTATGCGCCTTAGACATCACAATTTGGCTTTACTCTGAAAAGTGCCTATTGACTGTAGGAGTTCCTCGTGGTCCCTTCTTGTGAAACACTGATGCGCCTGTCGTCATTCTGTCGCAAGACGACGTATTTGCAGTGGACAGCCTTCGGACTTTAGTAAGGTACAAGGATAGATGACCACACACTGAGAAAAATAAATGAGCGTATGTTAAGTTAAGCCAGAAAGGAAAGCACTGGTTCGGTTACGGTACGAGAAACGCGCCTTCTTTACGTAAGAAGGAGCGTTTTGGGAGCCCATGCTTGCGCAGAAAATAGAGCTATCTCATAAAAGGCACTCGGAACGTGCGGGATAAAGAATGCGAGCTTTCGAAAGATTAGTGCGCTTTAAAGTGTCGATGACTGAACTGGTAAAAGCACCCGACTGGCGCAAAAGAGGCGCCTTTCAGAAGCTGGGGCAAGAGAAACGTGCATATTTTCGGATGTCTTACGTAAACTTGTCGCAAGAACCTCACCGCTTTTGTGCACGGAATGTCTTTGTCGCGCCGAGGCAAGAGGCAGATGGGAAAATGTTTGGTGAAAATAGAGGTGATATGCTCTTCATTGCTCAGCGCGTTGAGAAACTTCGTACCAACAGTGCATTTTTGCTTGCTTGTGAAGTCAGACGCTTCCACCCAATTTTGCACTTTCTTTTTTTTCTTATTCAAAGGAGTTCCCTCAAGGTATAACGGCGAAAAAAAAAAAGGTTTTAAATTGTGCAGCTCTGTAACGTGGAACTAAGCGCTGCTATAATTATCCATAATTTTAGGCTTACATAATGTTCAAGGGTAGACAGAAAATCAACCAAGTAGGAGATGACGTCACCGTCGCAGCAATTACATCAGTTCTACTGCAGCATTTACAGAACATTTGTTTCTTTTTGCGACATAGTTCGCAATGGATATACACAGCCGATAGGTTTACCATCGACAGATCTTGTTCCTATGTGTTTCTACACGCCAGACCTCACAACACTTTGAAGCGTACGACTAGTTGCTGCCCTCAAGGCAAATTCGAGGTGCATTACAACGCACGCTATTTATAACAACTCCTGCTTAAGCGATTGCAGAAATCGGAAAGAGTTACAGCAGCGCTGGTTCTTTCTTGAAATTGACAGTTAGTTATACTGCGACTCTCTCTATTGTTGAAGAAGTTGGAGGTTATACAAACACTTACAGGGAAGTCGAGTGGCGTCATCCACGGCCATGGATAATCTACAGTGCAAATTTAATAAGGCGAAATCCTTGGATGGCTCATGGGTCAAAAATTTGACTGTCCGGAGAATTCAATGGCACCAAAATTCAATGGCACAACAATTGGGGGTCGAAGCGTCGACCTTTGGTGTTAAGACGAAGTTCATTAATATGCAGTTAATAAAGACAGAGCTAGTTCGGGCACTCGAACCCACGACCTTTGGTGCTACTTAAGACGAAGTTAAACAAGGCAGAGGTAATTAAGGTAGAGTTAATTAACGCACTCGACCCACGACCTTTGGAGGGAGAAAGCAATACGAAGTATCAACAGATTCGAATGAATGTCATGTAATTTAATGAGTGTCTCATGAGCGCGCAGGCATTCACCTTCATCGTCTTTAGCGTACGCTAAAGTGACTTAACTTTTTCGATTTGTTGACGATGTAGGTACAAATCATTATCATCCTACGTCATATCCACAGCAGTACGAAGGCCTCTCACAGCGATCTCCAACAAAAACACATACAACGACAGTAACACAAGCACAATGTGCGCTTTAACGAAAGATTTGCGGCGCAAAGTAAGTCACAGGAAACACAAGAGGGATAGGATAGGACGCCGTACTTCTGAATCTAGGCTTTAATAGGTGCAATCTTCAAAAGAATAAAGAATGTTTATGTAACGATCGAATCACTACTTGTTGCAGGGCTTGTTGGTTCATATATTTTGTTACGCTGTCAGGTGACAGGCGAAGTACCCGCCATTAGCCCAAGACTGATTAACGAAACCTAACTCTGCATTGCGTGAACTTGTGCATAGCAAAAAGGAATAAAAAAAATTCGAGGACGCTTAAGCTTCGCCTTTAAGAGTAGAACGCGATAGCGTTATTGGGACCCGTTCACATAGCATTGTTCGCACCCAGCAAGCAGGCTTCATTCACTGCCACACAAAACGTGGGAAAGCCAGCTTACAAAGACGAAGCTTACACCGATCCCCATGAAGCCGGCGTCACTTTTAATCAAAAATGCATTGCTGGGAAGACCTTTGTCCAAGGGCAATAAAAGTCGTCTTATATTAAAATGTGAAGGCCCTATAGGACCTTTTTTCATTATTTTATTACTTGTTTGCTATTGCCCCGACGCGCGCGCGTGTCCAGAACGTAATTTTCACCGGCGGAGCATGCCAGCGCCATCTGGATAAGATTTTCGCAAGTACGCTACCCGAGTGAGCCGGTGTTTTTATGGCAGAAATGCTGGAAAAAGAGGATTGTGTTTGAGTTTCCTCGTAACAGAAATGTTTTCTCGTACACTCAAATAACAGTGCGACGCCACCATGTCTGTAGGTTGTGCGTAAGTTGCACTTTACCATTTTTCTGACGGAATTCATTGTGAGAATTTCAATTTCTTGTTCACCAAAAGCCTGCACCACAACGAAGAGCCTGCGTGGTCGTGGTGGTTCGGAATGATTTTCTCCTGCACTATAACTCGCGGACAACTTTCTGTGGCAATGAAGGGAAAGCTACGGAGACAAAGCGCGCACAAGTGAGAGCGCTTCTGAAAAGAGTCCCACGTTTTAAACCATGTTGGTTTAGGCTGGGGAAGAGAAAACATAAACAGCTTATTAGCAACAGTTAATAAAGACAGAACACACCACTGAGTGTAAAAGTTTACTTATTTTGCGGCTTTTCCCTTCCGCGTCTGGGAAAACGCGAAACCGTCGCACGTGGAAGCTGCGTTGATTCAGCGTCTGTTCCGAGCAACCAAAAGCACTGCCAAACGCTGCCGGACTACTTGGCGTGGTAACACATGTGCAGCATCCACGCGCCCGTAGCTTTCCCTTCATTGCCACAGAAAGTTGTCCGCGAGTATAACACCTTGCGGATGCGTTGGTTGAGGGTGATTTTTTCCACCACGGACGACGCCGACGCCGGATTTTCTGCGACACGGGGCCCTAAACGCTATCGCGTTGATAGGGACAGGACTAACATCCTACCCTGCCCTCTTGTGTTTCCTGCCCCTTACTTTGCGTTACCAACATTTTGTTGAAGCTATGCACCAACTTTTTCAACGCTAAAACAATGTAAGCTATTTGTTCTAGTTTCATGCCTACCTTGGTGCAATGTAAGTCACCAGACAGGCATTGTGAAGACAGCCGACACGCTTAGTATTTGCATAGAAATAACACAAAAAGGCCAGTGCTACCAAGACTCTGGTAACTCGACGATCTCGGGCGAAAGTAAAGGGCGTGTTCACTTCGATATTTTTTCGCACTCGGCCTCTCATCAGAGCGGCGCGCGCTTGAGGTACTAATGATCACTGAATTCTATATCATCTCCTCAGTCCAGAAGCGCCGGCCGGCTCTTCAAAACAATGGCACATTCATTTATGCAGGCTCGAAGAAAAACTAACCTTCGGAGGAGCGCGGAGTTCGAGCGCGACTTTCATTACTTAACGTTCGCTATCTTTTTTTTTTTCGGAGACAGTCAAGGTTGAAGCGGCTTCATGAAAGAGTCGCGTCAGATGCTAATGACCGCCAAGACTCTCGGAACATGGGCTGCGGGCCGCAAAGAGTGATAATGACTGGAGTGAGAAAGCAAGGAGTACAGAGAATAAATTAGAAGGCACTTATTCTAAAGGGCAGCTGCGACCATAGCTTCGAGTAACGTACGAATATTACGTACATTCCTGCTGAATATCGTTTATTTTTTTATTGATTAGCTCTGCAGCAATATTAAGGTATGGAAATCATACGAAACAGATGGCGGGTTTATGTATAGAAGCGGAAATCGACATTTCTCGAGAAATGATTGTCGGGTGAGCTCTATAGCAAGTGGATGCGGAGGATTCATTTTGAAAAGTCGTATCGTCTGCGGAACCATTGTTATTGCGCCATGTATATACGTGAAGAAAAAGGAAAATTTGGCAGATACACTTAAGACTGCTTATATGTGGGAATGCGAAGGCATTATAGCGTTTGTAAACTTCGGAACGTCATGAACGCGCTCATTTTATGCACTCGTGACGTGCCGCCAACTCCTCCCCATTGGCTGCACCGTCACGTGATCGTTGACGCACGCACTAGGCCACACCTTTAGTCAGCCAGATGCCTGGTATGTGACGCGTACAATGACGCATGCACTAGGCACTCATTTAGTCAGCCAGAACCGCTGAGAAGCTGTGGCGTCGGTGAGACGTGCTCGTCTCGGGCTCGATTCCCACCCTGACCGAAATGTAAACTAGTCGAGAAAAAAAAAAGCACTACCGGAACATTTCTTTCATTTACAAAACTCAAGATTGGAAGTAATAACGAGCTTACTGGGGATATCGTGAAAGTGTGCGTGGTATTCTTTGCGGTCGCTTATCTCTAAAAATACGGCAGTATTGGTTTCAAGGGTAGAGTATCGGCTTCATAAGTAATGATTACAAAGAATGCTACGCGCTATATGACATTCCCGAGTGGGGAGCTTCTGCACTATTTTGTTTTTCAGCTTTTTTTACAGCGAAGCTGTTATAGGCTAGGTTCCAGGAGATCGCGTCCGGAATCGAAAGTACAAAGATCAACCGTTTCATACGCGTCGTAATGGCATCGTTTTTAAACTTCGGGATCGTAAAACAGTTTCAGACGCTGTTATAGGCTAGGTTCCTGGAGATCGCAGTCCGGCAACAGACCGCAAGTAGACGCGTCGGGCCACCTTGTGGCATCGTATGAAAACGTCGGGATGGTGGTTTTTTTTTAAACTTCAGGATCGTAAAGCAATTTCAGACGCACCGCACCACCTTGTCGCGTCGGATGAAGGCATCGTGATGGCGGCGTCCGCGCCACCTTGTGGCGTCGTATGCAAACATCGGTATGGCGGCGTTTTTAAACTTCGGGATCTTAAAAAACGTGTGGACCACACCGCGCTTTTCGCAGGAACCTATGTTTGCTTCTTCATTACGTGACGTAGCTTACCCTGGCGGCATCGTGCAAACGAGCCTTCCATGTGGCCCCGATCCCGCATACTTGAAATGTTTCATCGGAGAACATACACAGCTTCGCTGCTCATCCACCTTCACAGAGGGGAATGGCACTTAATTTCTTTACCTGCGTGTAATTTGGCCTTTGCATATCATTTGTACTATGTCAGTCTTGGTCCTTCATTTTCGATTATCACTTCGAATTAATTACCCTTATATTTCTTGCCAGACCGCCCATAGTGCTACAAGTCATATTTTTAACGGACAACGGCAGCAAAGACAACTACGAATACGATAGAGGGGCTCATTCGTTACGCGTTTTGTTTTCCTCATCAGTCCAACCATAGCAATGTATTCTTTCTTTTGTTTTCCTGTATATTATAAAAGGGAAAACACGCTAGTTTTGCATTACTAAACCACATTGGACAGTTCTTCTGGATAAATGTGCTCGTATGGCGGCTCCCACCTGATAAAACTTCATAAGCGGTTCGGTCATTGTGGACCGTTTTGGGGACTTGGCTTTGCACGTGTGAAAAGTAGGACAATGGTATCGGCGGCCACGATTGGGAACCATTGCCACTATACAGCAAATAGCTTCAACTCCTCCACCGAGCGAATCGTGCTGCGATGCACTATAAATTGAAAGCATTGGTACTTTACGCTTGTTCACTAAGGTGCCAACAACAAAAGGAGTAATCATTGGTATGGTATTATAATAAACGGAATCAGATATAATTGTTGGCCGGAAACCCCGGGTCGATAGCAAGCTGGAAATAATGTACAACAATTCTGCTCAGGATCATAGGAACACATATTGGATAACGTACCTTACTTAATCCAGAAAATTCAATCAGAATCAAAAATCTGTAATATAGCACCGTCAGTCACAAGTTATTACGGTGCGAGCTTACGTTCTTCAAATTGATGTAGTGTTCAAGAAGTATGGCCCAAACATCGCATAAAGAAATGTTTGCACGTATACCTTGAAAATTTATGTCACATTAGGTTAGTCGTTCTATTTAGAAAGTTTTTGTATTACGGATATTGTCTTCTAACAGTAGATACGTTATGTATACATTAACCAACTGAAGTTATCGTTGTAAGAAGATGGTCTGGTTATTATTGCATGGAGGGCATTCTGAAGCCACAAAAAAAAAGAACACTAATTCAGAGCAATGATAAAGTGCAATACGTTGCACTTTTCTTCACATCGGCTAGTGCACCTCTGAAACTACCAATGTTTCGCATCACCCACTACGTACTAATGTGACTTGTGATACTGTTTTTTGTTGGTAAGCGGATACGCGTACATTCGTCACTGCGTTGAACATTTTTGTCTTGTCGCTGATCGGAATCATAAAAAAGCAAGTTGCGTCTCCATGTGGAGACAGCGTCATTCAAAGTAAGATAACGATATATTATATGATAATGTCATAAGGAGAAGATGAGATAAGAAGGCCAACGTGTTGGGATTTTGTTACACATAATCATTCGATTAAAGGCACGAATTACTGGCTCCAAAAATTCCACATTCCTGTGGACGGTACTATCTTGTGTATAATCAGCGCGCATGGCCGGTGATTACCTATAAGGTCAAGACATGGAAAATAACAAGCGTATTTGGCAGAAGTGACACAGAAATGGCCAGAAATGACGCAGCGAGTATTGAAACCGAAAGGGATGGCCGTAACGCTTAGATGAAGCGGAAAGGAAGCATGTAGATGAGAGAGAAAACACGGATAGCTGTTATTCTACTTGATATCGTTACCGGGAGAAAATATATGTATTTACAATATATACAGTTACAAGGTTGTAGCTCAGCGGCCAGGGTAACGCCATCTACCAATCTTCGAGACACTGCGGCCTCCTCTTCACCTCCCAACGTCATTTTGTCCACAGCGGCACAAACTCGTGCGTGACAATATTAAATAAAAAGAAAGTGTAGATCTATGCAAATGTTGGAATGTATACGAACCGAAACTTTAGTTGGTGGTTAGTTAAATGCTAGGCAAGTGAATTCGATGTAGAAATTCTCGATTTATATGCTGTGCAACGTGTAATCTCATGCAACGTTTTGCTTATGCACCACAGAGGTTACAACTCTAATATCATGCCATGTTTATGTTTATGTCCTACGTAGTTCACAAGCTATGCCAAAACGCAAACACTAAATCAGGTGGATGCACACTGTGAGACGTCAGCGTTGAGTTTTCGCGATTACGAAGCCGAAGTATCACGCTTGCCGATATAAAACTGGCGGCGGCAAATGTATACACACAGTACTACACATTTTTAAATACATATAATGTCCATTGTGTGCGAGTGCCACAAAGCTATTACGGGAGACTGGCCAAGAATGTAACATGCCCATGGCCACACCTCGTGGCACATGAATGGGGTAGCACAAACTTAGGAAAATTAGCAATATCAAGAAAGTCCGTCAATATATCATGTGCTGTTCCACTAAAAGGTCCGTAGGGTCTCAGAATAACCGATGAGCTGACATTATGCGTGCAGGTTTAATGACGTCATCGGATGTTTGTCTGTGAAGAAAAGAGATGCGCTCGAGGCAGTAATTTTTCGAGCAGTTGTGACTATATAAGTCGTGTATTTGGCGAGAAACAAAACTTTAATACACGGAACCTCACTCCCACTCCCCTCCTCCTTTGGTGGCAAGAGAGCTTTGCCACGAATAACTGAATTGTGCAGGCCATGTGTGCACTGAAGTGGTAGTGACATAACATTTTCAACTTGTTAGCGTTAAATGAAGGTCCAGGACATCAACACTCTAGAAAGAAATAATCAGAAGCCGCAAAGTAGCCTAAGTAATTTACTGTGACAGCTTTTCTTCAACGAGATTCGGTTTCCTTTCCAAGGAACTACGTATATGTGCCATGGCGTTATGACGCAGGAGGTGGTCACGTCGGAGCAGGACATCGTGATCATTTGGCACTCGCTCAGCTCACTCTGTCGTTTGCTATGCTGGTACGTCGAGTCGCGCAATGATTAGCAGCTTATAGCAGACGACCAAGCGAACCGAAGCGAGTGCTAAAACATAGCGATGCTCTTCTGCCACGTGACCAACATAGGCCTCATGACGTCACGCCACATGCCCCTCCTGGAAAACGAAACCGAAACTGGTTTTCAGAAATTTGCTTACCGTAAATTAATTTAGGCGCTCCGGGCCCCCCGGTGTCAGTTTTTCTATTGTTTTTATTTCTGTGATTACGAGGCGCAGAACCTTCCTATAACACAAGAAATTAAAGTGGAAAATGCCAGGTCCGTGTGCTTTGTTGCCAGAACCAATTTTGTAACTGAATTCACGAGCAACCTTTACGCACCCGTTGCAACAGCAACCTATCATTGTGTCGTGGCCATGGGACAGTCTCAAACGCAAGCCGTCGGCCATCAAGTTATAATAGATAGATCGCAAGAGTAACATGCCATTGCATCAGCCCCGAGGCACAGTCGCCAACGCAAGCTGTCTGAAGCCCCAGGTAATGTAGCTATCGCAAGAGCAAACTGCATCGTGCCAACGCCAGCCACAGCCTTCTATGCATGAAGACCAACGTCCGGCTTATATATCTATGTTGACAGCAACAGCCCTACCCCCCCCCCCCTCCAAAAAAAAAAGAAAAGAAACACATACAAGCTGGAAAGAAAGACAGATCATGCGATGAAATCTCAACTACTGCTTTATTCCCAACGACAAACAAACAAGCGGGCGCGCACGCAAACACACACACACAGACGCGCACGCAACCGCACACACTAAAAGGAAAAGTTAGCCAACTCAGTTAGCAATAGCTTTACAAGTGACAATAGCCGCATGGCAGAACGGAGTCGGAAGTTACAAATAAAAGCAGTTAAACGTATCTGAAAGCAGCATGTGCAGAATAAAGACCTTTGCCTATTACGAACATATAATACCTCGCGCTGTTTGTTTCAGGATACAAGTGCACCAAGTCGCTCAGATAGAGAGAGAGTTCTTTTTATTTAGAACCAATTAGATTTGCCAGCGCAAACATCGGCTTACATGCTATTCTGTCGGTAAGAAGATAGATGCAAGTCAAATAAAAGAAGCTGACATGATATCACAATTTCACGTTTAAGATTGACTTTCCAATACAATTGTGTCTGACTTGTCGACATGATTTCAATGTTAACCTTTTATATGAGGTAGGTGAAAGTAAATTTAAGCTAGAGGTTTTACTGGTAGCCAACGATTTCAGGTAATCAAACGAGGCACTGAGTGCTTGGCCTTGCAGAAACGCAGCAAGGAACCTAGTATGCGCCTAAGCGTCAATGTTCCTCGGTAGAGTGCTTCCATTATTAGTCTCGCATATTTTCTTTACTATTATCTACCGCAATATCAACCTGTCATTGCGTCAGCGCTGTGCACACAATCTCAGACACACGTCAGGCGTCAGGTTTTGTCGAGCGTTAAGAGCAAACAGACAGGGCAGGTAGGCGTTGCTACATACGCACAGCCAACAATGCAGGGGAATTGCATCAGCCAGACCTGCCGTCCCGCGGGCAGTCCACTCTGTATTTTTTTTTTTAGTTATTTTTCCTTGTCCCTACGGGGTATGTATTTTTTTTTTCTCGCGAGGCCGGCAAGGCCGCGACGCCTGATGGATCGCCCTCGACTGGTGCACCGTCACGGACGGAACGCGTGTAGTGTGGATAATTAGCGAGGACAAGTTCTGGGTCTACTACCGCGCCGCGCCAGGCGAGAGTATGGAGGATAGACGTTCGCATTTTTTTTTTGTTTTTTTTCTTCGTCCTGGACTCCCTTTCGTGCAGCTCTCCGAGACAGCGCCTGTCTCCATTATGACGAGGAAGCCCTAGCTTTCTTATCTTTGGCTCGTGGCAAACTGCGAAGTGCGGCCAGCCGCGGGTCACGCGAGCGATAATTATAGGACCCACTATACTGCCGCTCTGCGTGTGACGACGTCGACACACGTACCTGTCGACTACGAAGCGAGTGCGGCTCATGTGAAGAAAAAGAGCTGGTTTGAAGCAAACCGACGCTTTCATTTATCGCCACAGCGTCGCCACCACAGGCTGCATACGCTCTCAATCTCGTTCCACATAGCTTAAGCGAAACATATTTATATTTCCAACAGTGTTCCGCTTACTAAGTGTATACCCAATGTAGAACGAACGACCTTGAGCTTCTTGCCGCTGCTAACGCATACAGTTAACACTGGCAATCATTTGTTATATAAGTCACTTCGCTGTAAAGGTCACGTGCAGCACCACTCACAATAGAACCGGGGCAGAATTATGCCTTCGTTATACAGTTCATTTTGTTGCAGGGGCGTTCGACTGTATCACTATTGCATTATCGCTCGTCGCAAGTTTCGCTAAATAGGTGGAACATCTTATAGTAAATTCCACTGGCGGATCTGGAGCAAGTTTTTTTGCTCCGCGGCCGAGAATTTGAATTCCACTGGCGGATCCAGAGCAAGATCGCATGTTCCACTGGGCGATTTGGGGCAACTTGCTCCGCGACGGAGCGCTCCGCGTTGATCCGTCTTATAGAGCCGGATTTCGCCGGAACTACAGCGACTAGGCGCCGTCACTTCCGGAACAATCGGGTACATCGGTTGCTTGCAGCGCTTTTTCAAGCGCTGTCTGGTAACCCTGTGGCGTTGTTTACAGTTCTGAAATGGCGTCGTTCGACCCTGCCGGATTGCTCGTTGCTTTGAGCGACAGCGACAGTTCGCACAGTTCCTCTTCAGAAAGCAGCAGCAGCAGCGATGAGGATGAGTCGTACGTACTGTACGAAATTTTATTTAATGAAATGTTTGCAGAGCCTCCGCACAAACGCCCCAAAATCGTCGGCTACGTCGAAGAAGACGCGAAGTGCAGTTGCCGCTGTGCCTAGAACCCCCAACGTGGTCTAATGCGAGATTGGCAACATGGGTAACCGGATGCGTGCGACAACTTCCGCTGCAATCCCTGCCGGAGCGTGTTTATTTTTCACTGGTCGATCGGGATCGGGTCGCTCCGCGGCGGATTTTCTTGCTCCGTCGTGGATTCGGCACACCGCTCCAGATCCGCCAGTGGAATTCACTATTAACCGCGTTTCACATCGATTCCACCAGCTGAGTAGAACATGCATGTAAGAAATGATGTTCCACTGAGCAGAAATTATGGTCAGTGAGAATAACAGTGTAGAGATGCAAATAAAATGGCGTGTGATTTGAAACGTTAACTATCGAGGCTTCATCGTTCATCTGAGTTTTAGCGCGCCGAGCTTTGCCGAGATGGAACTTCGGCACGGTCACGCTGCTGATCCCAATCGCGAACGTGCCCAGACACTGCGCCGCATGCACACTTTTATGCATTCAGATCATGGGCACTCTTGCTTCAGATAAGCGATCGCAGGTCTCACAGAGAATCACATTCCTACCATTACACACCCATCGCTGGCTTGGGTGTGCCTTCTGACGCTGCTGTCACTGAAAAAAACTTGATCGCAAGACGCCCATAAAGAAATTGGATGTTCGTCTCTATTATAAGGATAACACATGCGATGTTGTTTACAATCACAGCGATGCTCGCTTATAGGGTAGTAGTGATGGGTTGTGTAACCAAGTACACGAGGCGTAGCAGACGCCTACATGTATCAGATCGAGCTGAACAGTAACTGTCAGGCGCAGTCTGCTGGCGCCTTAATGTGGTCAGCAGAGAGGAGATCGCTAAAGCGGAGTCAAACCCAAGAAGATAGCGGAGATGATATATAGAGTAAACAAGACAACTATTTATATGCATGTATATGCAATACACGCGCACACGCACGCACGCGAACCCTATGGTGGAGTTTGACATTCGCGTAAGGTATACATTCAGCATTTTTCTCACAAATGTCGCAACCTTTCTGCTCTACACCCTTCATTTTCTATATCCTCCTCCTCTCCCACTTTCCGCCGTTGGTCGTCGATACCGTGTCAGCGTCAAAGCTAGCGAGTAGCGCTGAGAAAAACGGGTCTTTCTTACGTGCTACATTTCTCGACAATTATAGAAAAAGCATACTGCTAGTGCTACCACTCCTGCTATTCTCTCCCACTGTATCATATTATTCTACCGCTACTATACTATTGCTTCTACTCACCGCGGTGGCTCACTTAGCTAAGGCGTTGCGCTCCTGCGCACGAGATCGCGGGATCGAATCCCGGCCGCGGCGGCCGCACTTTTTTCGATGGAGGCGAAATGCAAAAACGCCTGTGTGCTTGCGTTGTAGTGCACGTTAAAGAACCCTAGGTGATCGAAATTAATCCTGAGCCCTCCAATAGGGCGTGCCTCATAGTCATAGCTGGTTTTGGCACGTAAAACCTCAGAAAGCAGAACTATTGCTGCTGCTGCTACTACTACTACTACTACTACTACTACTACTATACTGCATTACTAATATAATTGTACTCCGTTTTCTGAACCACAGCGGAATATCACACTTTATAAGATCACGCTTTAATCTAACCGGAACACTGCGCCAACCCCGCTGTGCACTTCGAATGATCGAACAGTTTCTCTCTCTAAAAGACCTTTTCTCTCTCTCTCTCTCTCGTCTTCCGCTTGACGCAATTCATGGCGCAGCTGAAATACGAAGCACTTGTTTGCCGCCTGGGAGTGACAATAATTGCACCTATTATAGCTAGCCGGGCACTTTCCGCATTCCCATTGAGACCGGTCGTTCGTTTATACCCCTTTACGCTTATTCTTCCTCAGGCTACTTAGGCATATAAGCTATCAAAGATTAAGCTGAGATAGGATAGGATAGGAATAAACTTTATTTGTCCAGCGGTTAAGGCTGTTGGTGCCCGGGGCTAGATAGAGCTGAGGCTCAATGGTGTGAGCTGAGATAGAGCTCACACCATTCGCGCTTGCACTGAAGATAAAGCCTTGCGCCGGCGCTTTGCGTTTCTGGAATGATCGACGGCTGTATGGAGCTATGGATGTCGAGATATCCTTGCCATTTCACGCCAACTGCAGCAACGCCGTTCGCACCACCGCTACAAGAACACGTCTTGGCAGGCGGCGAGCTTTCATCCCAGTGGATACAATTGCCGCCGCGATGAGATTCATAGCTTGCACGTACCGTTGCTTCCATTTTATGTTCGCGCACAGTTCCGCCTGAAATTATTAGGACATCATTCACATTTACAAAAAAGTGACATTCCAGTCGAATACCGAATCGAATAGGTAAATAGTCGATTTTTTGTTCGAAAGTTGCGAATACTCGCGCCCCGTTAAATATATATTGCAGACGGTGTGCCCAGCACGCTACAGCAGGAGTGCACGAATTGGAGCTTAGTGTCCGGAGGACGTACTCCGAGCGCTGTACCAATCCGGATGCATGCCCAGACAAAGCAACAACACACTGAGCATTTCGATGCCGTAGTTGCGAGGAACCGCGTATCCCGGAAAACAGATTATCGCTAGTCCTGCAGGAGCCGGCAGGCCAAGCCAAGCGAAGCCGATGATCCCGTGTTTTCGCTTCCACACAATCTCCCGACGCCAACGTGATTTCCAGGAAGTGAAAAGCTGCGTATAAGGCTTTGGATCACGAAGAAAAATACACAATCGCTACGTCTACATACACTATTCAATATCCAAAGCAACACAAGTCCTGGTTTCGGCGTAAGCGCCGAACGCAAGCGCTGAACAACAGTAGTCAGGAGAAATATATGCGGTCGCCTCGGAGCAGTGTATTTACCGGGAAGTGCTTGACGGTGAAACGCAGTCCGGTGCAGGACAACGAAGCTAACGTCAATTGGATCGCGATGTGGCCTGGAAGGATATTTGCGAGGTTTGAACGCCGTCCTCACGCTCCCACCGAATCAATGAGCGGCGGACAAAGATGAAGCGACAGCGTTGAGATTTCCCGTGCACTAGCTAAGCCTTTTTATACACCACGTGTGCGAATGTCGTGGCATCTCAGGCAGCCGTGTCATGAAATATATATTAGGTGGTCATGCGGAGAAGCGCCGGCATGCATGCAGGGTGACCCAGATATATCTTCCACGAAGCTCCGTAAACAGAGGGATCGTTCTACGTGAATAAGACCTAGTACACGTTTATTATAAACTTCTTGAGATACTGCTAGTATTATGCTGTTTCTGATATTCAATTAGTTAAAATCAATATAATTACCGAAGCTTCTTATTGTTATAATCCTCAATATTTAACTGACGGGGTTGTAGAGAATCGTAAGAGAGGTCAAAACGTGGCATTTCCAGTAAGGCACATAAGGGAAGTGTTTTATTTTATGGCGACTAGTGAAAAGCCTGCAATTTATAAATATACCAAGTCACTGCACACCCGCGCGCACGCAATAGCAGCGCCAACAAGCAGTTTCAGTGCGAAAGGGAGAAAACAGTACAAGTTTTTAGCAAAAACAAGCCCCAAATTGCGGTACGCATCAACCACTCTTCGCAACCACGTCATTCCTTCTGCACCACACGGGGTTTTATTCCGCTCTATATATAAAATTCGGCCATAATGTCGAGTTCGCCATTCTTGCCATTTGGCCAACAGGACTGCTACCACCTTTCTAACTCGCTCAAAGCACCGCCATTACAAAATGCAACAATGTGGAAAAATTGAACAATGTCGGACATAGCACGCATGGTAATTCGATAATATTCGAATTTTGGTATGTTGGTTGATCACCTATAATTTAAAACAGTGACACACGGGACAGGTGCCCGTCCTCGGCGCGCGGTTGCCCCAAAATTTTGCGTAACGAATTGCATGTTAATAATTACTTGAATCAATGGCATTTCTTTTTCTTGCAGTTGTGCAATTGATAACGGTAACGCTCAAATGTACGATAGTGTTCACTCCGACTTCAATTACTTTTTTTTTCAGTAATAGATTACACGCACCCGGTTAGTTTATTGAAGAGATGAGCGGTAACAGGCCACACAGCCTTGAGCATTTCAATTTGGTGGGCACTACAGTAGAACGCCAACTGCCAGGCCATGCAGCAGCCTCGTGGACTCGTAAGTTCGGACCCTAAACCCGGGCGTTGCTATTTGCTCATTTTAACGCTGCACCCAATGTTGGTCAACGAGTAGAACCGGCACAGCTATATCGCCACTTTCGACGGTGATGTCAGAAAATCACCCATTGACGATGTTTTGCCACCTTTCATTACTGCTACAGGGGTCACCTTCTCTGAGTCCCGGTAACAACAAAACGGTGCGCTTCATATAGTAGACTCTGGAGCAAGCATCTCGACGTTGACTAACTACAGTCTGGCGCCAAGGCGTTCGCACGTTGCAACGTCGCCCTTCCCACCAGGGCGCGCATCGAGCGAGTTTTCAGTCTCGCTATAGAGTCTAAATCGGCCTTTTGTAGTCTTGTTGCTGGAGGCTTCGGAAGAAAACAAGGGAAGATAGAGGACATATCAAAATTTTTAAAAGCAGTGTTTAGTAAGAGATAAGCAATGTGTGAAGTGCTGCAGAGGACGCGCTCAAAAAGCCAGGACAGCTCGTTCTATTTATAGTAGCTGTGCAACGTTGATGCATGGAGGAGAGTAACGCCAAAGTAACCGATTACGTTTTAGTAATCTTTTTTTTTTTTTTACGGCGATAAAGACTTGCCGTTAAGGCATAATTCTTGATGTGGATATGTGTATTATATGTGTGCTGTGAGGCCTGTGTTGCGTATGAATTGAAGCAGTGTTTTGTGGAATCTGTTGTCTATCCAGTGCTCACAGCTGGTTGTCACACTGTAATGGAGGCCGGCTTGCAGTAGGAGACGCGAGCGTTCCGATTGTAAACCAGTGCATGTCCATATTAGGTGGTATGCATCTGCTTCCATCACAGGGACGGAGCAGTGTGGACACGTAGCACCCCGTGGTAAATGCGACCAGTTCCACCTTGAGATCACAGCACAACTTCCTCCGCCCTAGTAAGGTGAAGGGGGAGGGAGCAGACACACGGGGCGATAAGAACGCGTGTGTCCTGCCGGAGAAAATTTTTACTGGCTCGGAGCGAGTTAAGGCAGTTGAGGTGGGAGGGCACTAGACGGAAGATCTGGATTAGGAGGGCAATGTGCCTGCTGGTCAGCAGCAACGTTGTGAGGGTTCGCTGCATGGCCTTGAATTCAGTGTACCTCAACGCAAGTAGCTGTTTTTCTATTCATAGTGCGTATTGTCTCGCAGATTTCCACCGCCTTGTCAACCTTCTTCAGTTCCTGAATAGCCGCTAAAGAATCAGTGAAGATATCTAGTTGTTTGATGGTAGGCAGCTTAGATGTCGCACCTGGCACAGCGTCGTGGATGGCTTGAAGTTCCATTACTAGAGCGCTGGCTTCCGTAGATAAATAGCGCTAGGTGGCCGCTGATGAAATCATGCGTAGTACTGAGGGTTTTTAGTAATTGCTCACTTACTTTCGTGAGACAGCAATTGGTAACTGTAATAAATTTTATTTCTGAATGAAGTACTTGTAATTGCAATCCGCTACTTTTTTTTCGTAATTTGTGCAACTTTGTCGGTTGCACTGTTCTAAATCCAACGCGGTCACTTCTTCTATTTCCCTGTAAAGTCCCTAACGCCGTTCCAGATCAAGGAAAATTGTAACAAATTGTTCTCCTTTATTTCCGGCCACGGGGAATACAATTATAGAAAACGAAAACGCACACTTTGCATTGCATTTGCGTAATATTACACCAGCTGACACGCCATGTAGCAGTGGCACAGGTCGCGGTAGGAGGTCGATAGAGAAGTCAGGATGAAGAAAAGGAAGATTAAGGAGATGTATAAAAAATACTAGAATGAAAAACATGTATGGCACACATGATTACATCAAGCAGGCTAGCTAAGTGTTTGTCACCGCCCCATTTCAAAGGGGATGCCAATAAATCGTCATCGCCATCATCATCATCATTTGCATCGCATCGTGCCACTTGTCACGCGATGTGAGATGCGCGCCGCGTAGCGTCGATCCCCCGTTACAGAACTATATACGTATAAACACACCTCCGGTCTTACGAAAGTTGGTATCGGTTCGTATCGAAACATCTCTGCGCGCGACGTGCCTTCTTGCGCACTCTGATCACGTCACGCTCGCGCCATCTATTACGCCCGTTTAATTTTGCTCATACGTGAAAGCGGCTATAAACCGGAATGGCTACGGACGCGATTAGTGAGAAAACTCGTGACTGCCTTCTCTTGCATCGGATTTCGCATCGGACAACTCGCCAAAGTTCGCACCCTGTTGCGATATAAAATATATATAGAAGTCCAGGCGGAAGAACACACGGAAACAGACGGAGACTGTGTATGTCCCTTCGAAATGGTCCACGACGTTGGTTTCTTTTTCTATGAGCGGGCGCGAAAAGAGCACGTCGCTTTGCGGGAAAGGCGTCCGCCTAATGAGAAGGCGCGAAGCGAATGCCGCTACGAAGAACAGTATTACCCTCACGTGGCCGCTTGCCCCACCCACTTCTTCAATGCCACTGCTCGAGTCGCCTCGAACAATGCATACAGAGACGATCGGGCAGCAGCGGGGCACGTTTGTGGAGAGGGAGAAAAAAACTGGTCGCCTGGCATAGCCAACAAAAAAGCCCGTGCCCGATAAAAAATCCACGCCGCGTTCAGTCTCGACAGACCGTTAGCGGCGCTTGTCTGAGCATCGATGACCGAGGTCCGGGAACGCGTCGTCCGTCAAACTCCGGCTTATGAGGTAAGAAGCATCGATTCCATGGCGCCCTCTCGCGCAAGCAGACGAGCGCAGCTGTAATTCTTCAGATCGAACAAGAAGGTTGTTATTAATATTTTATCATCCGGCCACAAATCTAGGATGCGGTATTTACGTTGCTTCCTAGCATGCCTTAGTCGAACTCCAACGAAAAAAAAATGAAAGAAAGAAAGCACCCGAAGACGGAATACAGAGGGCAGAGGAGCCGACGCAACAAAGCTCTTTGTTGTGTCAGCTCATTGATCTCCGGGTCCTGTCTTTCAACTTTTATTCTTCCCGGAATAATCCACGTACTGACCATGCCTCAAGTGCACGCAATCTCAGCATGTGCCTGTTTACATGCCCAGAGTGTTTGCGGCGTTCCTGTTGCGCCTACCCCGTGCCCTCAGAAGCAAGTTCGATATGCGCGAAGAAAGTCCCGGCGCGTAGAAAAAAAGAAAGAAAAAAAAGAAAGAAGAAATTGGCCCCTGCCCGAAAGCAGACCGCCTTCCACCAACCACCGCATCCGGGCTTGGTTGGTCTCCGGACGTCCTCTGCTTTGCGCTGGCTGATCCAATTTACACGCGTAGCTATGGACTTGTCTCGACAGCGCAGGAGGTGGAAGTGTGCGTGTGAGGGGGAAACGGCCGAACACGGTACGTTTGGAAAGTGCGGAATCGATGAATGCTCGCTGGCTTCCATTACATTGAGTGAACACAGGAAGTGGACCGGGCGCTTGTGAACACAGCGCAACCTATCCTAGAGTGTGACGCCGCGCATAGCGCTCCGAGTATAGGCTACCCGAGTGCCGGTTAAAGTGTGCAGGCGTGTCACGAAATGTAAGCATGCTCTCAATCTCGTTGCACATACGTTCTACAAGGCAAGTGGGACATATATGCAAAAAAAAATTGTGGAGAGCCCAAGAACTGTGGTAATCGGTGTACGGGAAGCTTTCATGAGCCAGTATTACATGAGCCAGTATTTCAGCGACGAACGCGTCTCTCAGTCGCCATGGTGGACTTTGTGGACCATGCGGAAGTTTTATTTAACAGTAAAACGTGTGCGATCGCGAATCACGACGCCTTTGACCTTTCAGAAATAAGGTCCATAGAAAAAAAAAATTCGGCGGCACCAATCTCACGAAGACAATCGACGGTAATTCGATTACCATTGAATCAAGATAGCGACACATTGCACTGCCACCGTCCCAACGAGTTATGCATGACGCATATACTGCAGCGGCGTTCCAGCAGCGTTCCCCAAGAAAACTCAGCACCATCTCGGTGCCAAACTCGGCGCTGTACATGGGCCAGGCATGTGCCACTCCCCTCCACCTACCCCCAAAATTATTTGTTGATATATGGCCTGCCCGATTCGAATGTGAGGACACGATGTGTGTGCTCGTAAGGTTTTCTTTGTTTTTTAACGCATGCCGAACCGCGAGCCAGGGCAACGTCCCGGCACCTGCTCGCCTCACAGCATTTGCCCAATGCAGCTAAGAAATAAGCGTATCTCATCGTATCTTACGAGAAGCTATCGGTATGACATTGACAATCATCTCCTAACACGGGTTCTGCCCAATTTTTCTTCGCTTTGCTATGCTACCCTTGATAACCTCTGGCACCATCCCTTTCGATTGTTGAGTTTGCCCACGTCTCTTATCCACCAAACGTTTTATGACTCTCCTGTGATAATAAGTTCCTAAGTGGTATTAAAAATGAGTACTGTTTACATCATACGTACCGAGGGCCATGTGTGAAAAAAAAAAAAACGAAACTTCATGGTCGTTGGCAAAGGCGAATACATCCTGGCAATAATGATACACCCGTCGGCATGAAACAAACTACAAACGTGCACTGTTAACTTGCCACAAATTCTTCTCGCAAATTGAGGCGATTCGCAAAGCATTAGGAAAGTTAATTATCAATGACTTCTTGTTTGGGCCCTTTCTTATGAAACTGGGAAATGGGCTGATTCATTGGTTCAGATATTTCTTCATTTATTCACCGTATTATTCATTTATTCATTCATTCGTTCAGTGGTGGACTGGTTGATTCAAAGGCTCATTTAATAATTCCTTTACTGATCGGTTCATTCATTCATTCATTCATTCATTCATTCATTCATGCCACTTAACGGCTCATAGCAATCGTTGAATTGTAGAATCTGGAAGGTCCCGAATTGACTTTGGCCATTAAGGGTTCCCTAACGTGAGCACAAGTTCAAATAAAATTACCCCATCTCCCTCTAAAGGGAACCATGTGTGGATGCGAAGCAGCGGGGAGATGGTTAGCTTGAGCGGGAGATTGTTTCGCGGCAGCGGCCCGAGCGCTCATCGCGGCGCTGCACAGGAGAGAGAATGAGGCGCGCGCGCTCCGTCATTTTCATACCGCGGAACTACCGTGGCGCCCCCAGCGGAGTACGCAGCTGTCGCACCACCTGTCGTGCACGCCGCTGCCGATTCCTAGAGGAGAGAAAGGGAGGAGCGTAGGAGAGGAGACAGAGGGGGAGGGGACGCGCATGCGCTGTGGGGGTGTGGGACGCCGCGGGACGGAGGGACGGACAAAGCCCCCGCCGTAAGCTGCTTCGCAGCCAAAACCCGACGGTGTCGTTCCGTGTTTTATTTTTTATGTGCAGTCACCAGAGGTGCAAATCAAACACGTTACATTTATAGTGGAGCAAAACAACCATATAGCCCCCGCGCGGCTAATGTGTAAAGACCAGTCGCACTCGTTAAACTCAAGTGAACGCAAGCGTCTCACACAACACAGCTCGGAAATGACTTCCATGCATCCAAATAATGACAGTTGTTTGACCAGTCCCTCGGTGGCTCTAAGCTATTGAAGCTCCTGTCCTAAGAGAAGGGCGGGGGGGGGGGGGGAGGGAGGGGCAGGAATGCGACCGGAGTGGACGCTACCAGAACTCAAGTTGCAATGACGGTAATGAGGTTCCGTGGCGTGCATTTTAGAAGGGAACTACAGAAATAAGCACGCTCATACACGGAACCGAAAGAACACGTGCTCTTGGCATTCCAGCATTGACGAGGCCAGCAAAACACTGACCCCGATTAATGGAGAGTTTCCGGAGCGAGTCTCTCAGGACAAGTTCCGGCGATTAGGGAGAGTTCGCGCCGCGTATTCCCCTAATGAGGCTCATTACGGCAGGGCTCGGTGACACGCTCAGGCCCCAGGCTACAATAAAACTGCCAGTCTGCAGGCCCATTGCGGGCCTGCTTCAGGCTATCGCCATGCACGTCGCTGCTGCAAGTTATAACGACAAGTGGGTGGTCGATGTCGTTCGACGAAGGTGTTGCCGGAAGTGTTGCTTCTGTGGGAAGTGGCGCCTCCCAGCGGGCGGGCAACCAGATAATTAAAGAAAAGAAAAGAAAAGAAAAACGGCACATCCGAAGTATTGAGCGTAGTTCAGGCCGTGAGCCTTCGTAGTTCAGAGAGAGAGAGATTGTGGTTCTGAAGAGCAAGAGACGCTATTTTCTGCAGCCACGTAGCAGAGAATAGCGTCTCTTCCTCTTCACAACGCTTCTTCCGATGCAGTAGACCTTAGAGGAAAAGATAGCATTTTGCCTGTCTACAGTGTCTAAATGGCTCGCTGTTTTATGTTGCTGCACCCTGTTGAACATACGGTTTCGGATTCGATTCCCGGCTGCGGAGGCCTCATTCCGGCGTGAATTGAATGCCAAGAGCGCGTGTAGAGTTCTTTGGCTGTGTGTTAGGCAGCTCCAGGTGATGAAAGTTATGTGGTGTCTTTCACATAGGCCGGGTATATTGCATTGAGGCGGTGAACCCTTAAAACTAAAATGCATTTCTGGCTGCTCGCTAACTCAGCTGTCTATTTGTACTCTAAGGTCTAATCTGTCAGATAGACATTAACATATAGAAAGGAATTTTTCTGTCCTATCACGGGCCTTCGTTTTTGAGAAAGCATTTTCTAGCTTTTTTTTTTTTAATTTGACCGGCTGCGTTGTAGCTGAAGGGAGAATAGGAGATGAGCGAAGGTTAGCAGGCAAATCACGCACCGTCAACGCTACGCTTGGTCACTTGTGTGGCGGAGCAAGGGCCGTGCCTTCCACTGCTGACACGAGCGTTGTGCTTGCGCACGCTATGAGCACCCTATCGTTCCTGCTGAGCTGCTTTGCGCATGCTTTGCTCTGAGCAGTAACCGTCAAGCTAATTGTTATCCAATATTCCGCTGGGCGCTGGCTCATGCCAACAGTGACCCCGTCGGTCTTATCTCACCAACTACGGAGGTGCGGCGCCGGCTACATCACTGTCCCCAATGCCCAGTAGAAATTACCTTGCGTGCAGCGTCACGCCAACATGCCGCACCCTACTTAGGTTGAGAACACTGTCCAAGGATTTAAAGAGCCACGCTAAACCTTAAAAAAATATTATGAATTTTACGTGAGAAAACCATGATCTGATTATGAGGCACGCCGTAGTGGGGAACTCCGGAATTATTTGGACCACCTGGAGTTCTTAAACGTGCCCCTAAATCTAAATAAACGGGTGTTTTCGCATTTCGCCCCCATCGAAATGCGACTGCCGTGGCCGGGATTCGATGCTACACCTTGCCATCTGTGTCAATAGAGGGTTTTAGAATTTGGCACCCAAGACTCTGGGTCCCCTAGCCGAGTTAGGTAGTTCTTAGGTTGAAAGGAGCAGCAGAGTTTGAGAATTGGGTCAAACGCAGACAGAGTTGGGTCGTGCGCACGGGACATAGCAGTGGCAAAAATAAAGGTGCTTGAAACAAACAAAAAAGGAAAGGAAAAAGAAGAACACGTTTTTATTTTACAAGTGAAAACTACCAGGAAGAGGAGGAGGAATAAACTTTTATTGTGGAACCAGCACTTTATGATGGCCGGGCCTAAACCTCCCATGAGGGGACGTCGAGGGCTTGCCTCGCCGCCGCCTCACGGGCGTGCTGGGTCGCCCAGGTTTGGTCGTCGAGGGCGGAGCTGCGCAGAGCCTCACGCAACTTCGACGGGAGGGTCGTGGTAATTTGTGTGTACTGTTCTGGGCACTCCCACAGCATATGCGGAAGCGTATGCCGGGTGAGTGCCACAGCACCGGCAGTTGGGGGCACTGTAAACTTCAGGGAATATGAGGTGGAGGCGGGCGGGTGAAGGGTACATATTTGTTTGTAGCAGACGCAGAGCGCATTTTTTAGCAAGAAGGGCAAACAATATAATGTAATAAACGTAGTCACTGTATTAGTACTACGAATTAAGTATGCTGTATTATGCCAAGCACAGCCGCGAAGGCGACCCAACACGGCTTGGGGACCCACGTCAGTTTTCGATTTTCGGGGGCCCGGGTCAACTGCGAACGCAACAACCCAAGATCGAGTTGGGTTCTGCGCATGCGCACTTGCGGTCTGCAAATTTCTTGGGTCCCCAAGCCCCTTGGGTCCCCAGTTCTAAATCTCTTTAATGCGATGCATGAGAGGCAAAACTTAATACTTATTGGGATAGTATCATAGGCAGACCTCATCCGCTGTGGAGGTATTCATCTAAAGAAAAATATGGGCCGATTCCAAAGGCAGTGTAGTCTAACGCAGCGTCTCGTATGGCACTACCTTTCCCGAGAGAAGAATGCGAGAAGATGGCACGTGACCCACGTGCCCGACATTTCAGAATTTCTTTGGCGTGAGATAAGCGTGCGTGTGATCGTGGTCTAATGGTTAGACCAGTGGTCTGCTATGGTGGAGGACGGAGGTTCGATCCCACCATGGGTCATGCATTTTCTTTATAGCATGACTTCACCCATATTGGAAGTATCGAACAGAAAACTCTAGGTGCGTTGGCCGTAGGTGAGCGCGTCAGAGTTTAGCAATTTTGTAAGGTTGTAAGAACAAGTCAAACTTAGCAAGTTTGTAAAATATACGAGGTATAGAAACGTCATGTCGAGAAATGAGAGTATACAAGGACGCGCTCAGTTGTCGAGGCGTCACAATCATCACATTTTAAGTACGCTTTCGCATACTCGGAGAGTCAGCGCTGCTAAGTTAGGGCCTAGTAGTTTAATTGTTTTTTTTTTTGGCGATGACAATTATATGGACACTTCACGTGAATTTTCGCCGTCTGCGTTGGTCGTGGGACTCCCCTCATATAGAAGTTTATGTTTGCTATATTGTTATCCATGCCGTAATGCGGGTCATATTGCTACGCTATTCAATCACTAAAGTTACCCATCCCAGGTCTTACATTCAGGGCAATATTATTCCTCAGAATTTTGAGAATGGGAGCCCGCAAACAAATGGCATGAAACATAACGTTCACAGCGCATGTCTCTTATCTTAAGCAGACTGTTAAATATTAAAAGTGCAGAACAATATGAGGGATCAGACCTGAAAGTGACGTAACATTACTGGCGTGGCTCTTCACCGGCAGCTCAGTGGCGCCTCTGCAATATCATTACAAGCCCTATACGGTATGTTCATGATTTTTATGGGTGCCACAAATTTTGGCGCACCCGCGTACGTCGCGTCAGCGGTAGTCGGGTTCGCGTATATACGAGTAGCAAGAACACCGTTTAAGAAGTTCAAGCTCCATGCTAAACCATGCCATCGAAGTCAGTGCTTCACCCGTCGTGCGAAACTGCCAATTTGTTTTACAAGCATTCTTGGCAAACTGTCGACACGATCTGCTTTCTCTTTTTCGTCGTATTATCTACGTCGTTTATTGGGATAGTTTTATGATGCATCGTTTTGTTCTTTCCGCCTCATTTACTTCCCATCTACCTACTTTCAATTTATATTCAATTCCCTCCCTCCCAAGATGGTATACAATTGAGCTGCTTATTTTCCATCACGTGTTTGGTTTGGTACTGCTAAATAGCTGAAGTGTATCCCTTCACCAATATTCATTCTTCATTAATTTCACAATTTCACGTTGTGGAGAAGCCATTGATTACTGTACTTGTTTCCATAGTTTTGGTAAATAAATTAATAAATTTTACGTCGCCTCCGCAGCCAACCCGTGTCTCCAAGGGCTACATCATGGAACCCAAGACAGCGGAAAGCAGCGGAAATTCTGTAATTTTCTCCCTGAAGGAAGAGGTCGGTGCCCTCGCAAAAGCCCTGCACATATTCAAGGTGAGACTGCAGAGACTGAATTGGGGAGGGTAAACAGTAAACACGGAAGCACACGAAGTGTCTACCCAGTGTTGAGGTTGAAAATAAAGATCAAGGAAAGATAAGAAAGATAGAATCGTCTGCTCACACTACAGTGATATACTTAGAGGCCTTGTTGAACTACAATACCCATGAACTTTTATCGTCATGTAAATTAATGCTGTTGAAATATCAACACTAACGCATCTGCTTCGTATACTATGCACTGTCTGTTCTAACTGACCAACCACTTTATCCCCTAGGTTATATCACAGGCAACACTAATCAGTGTCATATTTTTTTCTCATAGCAATAGTGCTGTCATTGTTTACCGTAATGAGGGAGCAATAATGAAAATTAAAAAATGACATCTTACAACACATGCCACAATACAGAGGGTCTTCAAAGTTACACAAGCAGTATTTTAATAAAAGCGCTATGCTAGCTAAGCAAAACCGGCCTGCAGAGGTGGTTCATGCGTTTTCAGGGACACAATGTTTGACATAAATTAGCCACCAAACACATATACAACGGAAACTTCTTAATTGATTTTCTTTTTAACACGATGGTAGTACATGTTTATATTGGAAAAAGGTTGAGACAATCGCATTCGAAGGCATCTTCACTTTGTTTGGATCTCTTGGATCGCTTCTGTTCCGAAATATTGGTCATCATACTTGGCACTTATTCGGCTAATTTTGCCCATTCAGAGGCATGGATATGGACGAAAGTCGAGCCGCCTATTGCGACATAGCTTACTGTATGTGGCATATTATTTGCTGGCTGGGCAAAACTCGTAACATCTGCGTTCTTGCTATCGGCTGGCGAAAACAAGCAGTGAGTTAATTGTCCCTTTTCCCTCATTTGGACGTTCCCTCAAGGCTTGACGTGTCGAGGTTCAAGCCCCTGAACTGCGAAATTAGCTGATTCAGTTTCAGAATACACCCGCAGCGGTGGCTCAGTCAGCTAAGGCGTTGCGGTGCTGAGCACGTGATGGCGGAATCGAATCCCGGCCGCGGCGGCCGCATTTCGATGGAGGCGAAATGCAAAAACGACCGTGTGCTTACGTTATGGTGCACGTTCAAGAACCCCAGGTGGTCAAAATTAGGCCGGAGCCCTCTACTACGGCGTGCCTCATAAAAAGAACTGGTTTTGGCACGTAAGAATCAGGAAAGAAGAGTGTCAGACTTGATAAATATCAGAGAACAGAAACATTCCAGGAGATACAAAGAAATCGACGTCGTCTCCAAAAAAAGATTGTCGTGATGTTTAAATTTAAGCATATACCATAAATGTGATATGGAAAAAAACTTGAATAGGAAGCGTTGGTTATTTACGCATTTGATGACTAATTATTGGCGAAAATAATGTCTACCAGAGCGTACAAACCGTCTGTGCGAGTAAATTTTGCGTAGGTATCGTCGCGTTTTAAGTAAATTACTCTTAGTTCAACTTTGAATAGCCTGTAAACAAGAACGTTATAGATAAAAATTATTGTTTCAAATATTGACATATAATAAAGTATGCTATCAGAGAAAAATGTTCATTTCCTTAAAGGCCCCTGTATAGTGTATTACATTAATTGCATAAGGATAATAAACCTAGGTATGTCGGTATCTTCAATATCTTACCTACTCTGTTAGCCCCAGCCATAGACCATATGAATCTTTGAAACGGAACAGGTGGCTTACCATAAAAATTAAATCAGTTCAGATGTAAATTCATCTTAAGTATTTCTAAATTGATTATTATTGCTTCGTAAGGTATGACCTCTTCGGTCACGTATTGTGATCGACAGTGAATAAGTGTGTCGAAGTTGCATAACTTCATTCGAAGGCTCTGCAGACTTTAGTGAAAATTAAGAATCAAGATTTGTGGACGACACTTTCAACATTTTTTAACGGGTCCTTGTACTGAGCAAGTTATATCTATATTTAGTCATGTCGCGTTTATTTATTTTTTATGAAAAGAAAGTTGAGCCACTGGTTGACAGCAAATTCACAAGTAAATAATTGCCTGCAGGCATAATGATGAAGAAAAATAATTCACCATGGCTGACGGAAGGCGGCTTGTCAAACGTGCCATCAAACATGGTGGTGCCTTCAGTAACGTAGCCTTGTGTAGCAATGCTCGGCATCCAGCCAAGTAAAATGGAGTGAAATCGCGCAAGCAGTCGGTTGAACTTTTAAAGAGGCTTATTGGGCGCGGTTTTCTTTTTTTTTTCCTGTGCTGGATAGGCCTACAGATTTAGTGAAATGGATGGCTGCCACTTGAAGCGAGATCGCGCTTGAAGAAAAACATGGACTCCTTGTTCTGGCTCTGTTTCACTCTCGCACATCATGCGTTTTCAGGAGAACGGAGTCAATTTGGTGCACATCGAGTCGAGGTCATCGGCGCGCTTCAAGGACGGCTATGAGTTCATCGTGAACTTCACTCCGACCGATAGCAGAGTGCACCAGGCTCTGGAGCAGATCAAGAACATGTCCCAGTACATGCAAGTCATCTCCAGGGACTTGCCGCCCAAGTCAGATGGTGAGCGGTGTTGGTTTCTACTAACTCTAAAACCACGGAGTACGTATTAAAGCGAATCTTTCTTGACAAACCCTTCCGTACATTGCTGATGGTGGCTGCTTGGTGCGGCCGCTCTCCTGTCAAGCGGGTCACACAAAGGACAGCACCCACAAAACGCACAGGCTGAACGCATAGCCCAGTCTGTACTAGCCCTGCAGATGTACCGGCTGCCGATCCCGTTCTTTACTGAATTACGCCGTCAAACGACAAACTGAACCTAACTACCTTCGCTGCAGCAAATATACGCCTTCAGCCGCATAATTGATTAAGTATGGCGACGGTTTATATATGCCTGCTTTCCAGTGGTTTATCGCATTTGCTTGGTCGGCATCTTGCCGAGTGTGGTGCGTGGAACCTGAAGGAAGATGGTGCAAAAGTAAACTGGCCCAATCCGGGAGAGTAATGCGACGTGGCATGGGTCAATCGGAAGGGGGGGGGGGGGGGGGAGTTGGCGGGTCATTTTAATTTGCAGGGATGGCACGCAATCGCTATACACTGCACAATGCGTTGCAGAATATGCACAGGCTTGTAGTATTCGAATTAGCGCTTCCCTAAAGTTTCGCTTCGTGTAAAGGTCAAAATGTGCGTTCCATTTGCATTATTTTTTGCTTCCATGCATGCCATCACGTACCATATAAATGCAAGAACCACAGCTTAGAGTGATCACAAATTCTCCCTCAACCAATGACCACGCATGTTCGCGAATTAAATAAGGTTTGTTTGTTTGTTTGTTTGTTTGTTTGTTTGTTTATTTGTTTCCTGTTAACCACGGATGGACATGTAGGTGGGCTACATTATAGCCCGCTGTCCCAAGCCACAGTTATGAAATTGAGCCTTTTGTTCGCGAATTAAATAAGGTTTGTTTGTTTGTTTGTTTGTTTGTTTGTTTGTTTGTTTGTTTGTTTGCTTGCTTGTTTGTTTGTTTATTTGTTTCCTGTTAACCACGGATGGACATGTAGGTGGGCTACATTATAGCCCGCTGTCCCAAGCCACAGTTATGAAATTGAGCCTTTGCTTTTTCCTTATACAACGCGCGCGCACACACCCATATTTCCAAGTTGTCGAGTCGGCCAGACAATAGCCAGCATATACCCAGTGGGCCAAAGTTTCTGTGCCGTATTTACGCCCAAATATATACCTATACCGTGAAGGAGCGATGATGACCACCAAGCTTCGAGGAAAAGGCAAGGACAGTTTATATTTAAAATCACCTGTAGTCGATTGCGTTTCCCGCCTTTAAAAAAGCACTTATAGAAGAGGCGAAGACAACCTGCCGAAACAATGAGAATGTCTAGGTACCTTCATACATATATATATATATATATATATTAACAAACACATCGCCCGAGGCACCGACAAACGCAACAGCAAACAGCAGAAGCAGCAGTGACCTCGCCAAACCCGGGAGGATAGGCAATGAAAGGTTTGCTTTAATGTGAACACTATACAACCTTTCAATGGAAAACTAAAATGGGTAATGTTTTAAAGCGAAGCTTTGTACCTCTACCAGCCAAGGGTTCTGTCGTGTCCGTCGTTGTAATCAAAAAACGATCCCGACGAACCGCTAACAATTGCAGGTATAGCAGTATAGCTTACTTGAATTCAGGCATTCAGCGTACAACTAAGCACTCGCTTTCGCAAGAAAAACCACAAAAACAAGCTTCAAAGTGATGAGCCAACATGATGGATGATAAGGGCTGCGGGCAAACAATGGAAATAGGCTCGGCGCGGTCCGTAAGATTAGATTGCAGCTGTTGCAAAGCTTATGCAGCTGCTTGAAAGAGGGTTGACGTCATTCGAAACCCTTCCAGCCTACTAACTGCTTCGGTTCATTTTCTAGACTACCCCACTATGGGGTAGTCTAGTAGTGTATATCACACCGATCATAAAGCAGTAGGGAACATTGTTGTGAAGTAAATAATAATAAAGGCCGTGGTTAAAGTTACGTTGTAGTGTGTGAAATATCAAGTGCGCCGCAGTCACCGTGAGGGTGGCGTATAAAGCTTCGCTTTCCAACCACCTTCACAGGGTGGATTGGCGGGCAATTTTTTTCTTTAAAGTCGCGTCCTTATTGTTTTCGAACTTGGCAGCGACCTTCTTGGATAACATTCGGAAATGTTCCATCTGCACAAAATGCAATATACAGCGTAAGCTGAACGACCTGAAGTTTCATTGCAACTTGTGCATTGTATACAAAAATAGCTACAGATCGATGTTTTACTGCGCGCATTTCTCACAGAGCGTCGGATAAGGAAAAATTTAATGCTCGGAAAAGCTTTTTTTTTTCGACGAAAAAAAAACTTTATTCAAAAGCCATCGGAAAATTCTGTTCTCTTAAGTACGAGCACACATTGTTCCCAAGAGAGCCTAAAGCCTGCTATTTCGATTGCAAAATCCGCTAGAGTGGAAACGCAGTGGTGCTTAAAACAGTCATTTGTCGAAAGGATTCGTAACTTTAGAGAAATGGCCGATACTTTGGACGCAATGAAAGTGGGCACAATTTCTGCTGAAAGGCTTAGGAAGGTCAACAGCCGATTAAGAGAATAGACAAGCTTGAAGCGGAGCTGCATTGGAAGAGTTCGTGGACGTGTCGCAACAAAACGAAAGGTTTAAAGGGAGCCGATGGACAAATGTGTTCGCAAATAGCTTTAGATACAAAGTATCCGTGTCTGCTTTCAGTATAAATGCACCCCCTTATTGTTCGAAACACCAGCACAAAAGCGGGCAGTCAATATTGCACGGAAGAAATATACAGGGTGTCCCAACTATCATGCACCAAGATTTAAAAATATGCAAGTTCCACGTAGATGGACAGAATCAAGGTAATGTTTTTTGACGTCGCTTGGAGATACTCCGATTATTTTTTCCACTCCGCCTAATGGCATAATTAGTCTTAATTATTCAACTTCTAAAATATTACAATTACATAAAAGGTGTCAATGAGAAAATTTTAAAGCAACAGGACAAACTCCCGATACAACTGTCTGTTGCTCAATACGTGCTACATAAGTGTTTTTCCCAGCGTGAAAGTAATGCAAAATTGCCGCACGACTGACCGCTCGAGGCCTATTGCACTGGTAGCGTAGTTATAGGGTGCTCATACGAAATCCTTGTGTGATATACCTAGAACATCAACAGCTGCTCCGACGCCGATAGCATGGCGATTTCGATAGCGAGTGAGACTTTAATCATTTGTAGGATACAAACATTCTTTATTGCGATAACAATTATACGAACCCTCGAGGCGCACCCGAGTGGCACCATCGACCCCGTCGTGCTCTCAGGGTATTCAACCACATGCGCGGCTCAGATGGAGCGTTAAGGTTTCCAGAGGTGCGCAGTGCGTATAGCTGCAAGAGCAACAAAGCCAATTGGACACATCGTCACGTTCCACTCACTCGGTTCTGTCGGAGTCAGGGCAGTGCATTCCTGCATTCAGCAAGGTACTACGGCTCGGCTCCATGGACACGTAATTTTATTTATTTATTTTATTTTCAATACTGCTGCTCTCCTTCGAGAGCGTGGCAGTTGGGCAGTACAATAATTCTTCTGTATAGTGCAGTCAAACAAAAATGCAGGTTATACAAAAGGATATATACAGTGCAAGTTATACAATCTATACAATACGTCGATATTAATATCAAACGGAATAGGAAGAAGGAAGAAAGAAAGAAAAAAAAGAGGACATGAAGCTTTACGAAAGATGGCCAAGGAAAATAACCATAGCACAGGTATCACAAGGGGCAAATAATGAAACAGAACCTAAATTTAAGCATCGAACGTTGAAAATCAGTATGACAAACAAATAAACTGTCCTAGATGAGCAGGTTTACTGAAATTTCCTACCGAACACAGAAATCTGTGCCGATGTCACTGCATGCATAGGTACTCTTAAGCACACGCAGATTTTTCTATGTGTGAGGTAAATTCAGATATGGCTGGTGATAGCGACATCACCTCTATTCTGTGGATCTACGAATCCCGGCCACGGCGGCCGCATTTCGATAGGGGCGAAATGCGAAAACACCCATGTACTTAGATTTAGGTGTACGTTAAATAACCCCAGGTGGTCCAAAATTCCGGAGTCCACCACTACGGCGTGCCTCATAATCAGGTCGTGGTTTTGGCACGTAAAACAGCATAATATAATTTATTTTTTAATCTGTGAATCTAAGCACTACAAACAAGCTCCACCCACAAATACACAGTTTAACTGCCCTTTACCTCTGGAACCGAGCCGAGCCCGCCAGTCCGCACACAGCTAAATATATTTGCTCTGATACCGTAAATAATTGGGCTGATGGGAAGATAACAAGAGAGAGAAACTGTGGGAATCGATGTTATGCGAAGCGGTGTGCGGGGAGCCTACCAAGTTAACGAAACCACCATGAGAGCACCAAGACGTAGGCGGCTCTTTCATGACCTACATGACACACATTTCATGATATTCATGTCATGGGTCCTCAGGAGTCCCTTTAGCTACACCTAAGAGACCTTGGGGCGGAAGCCTTAGTCATACTTGGGACTATGACTTCTACCACCATCCTTTAGTGTTTCCTTCACTTAGTAACGACGTCCGAACCCATTTCAGTGGTTTTTGAGTGTCAATCCTTTTTTCGCTGAGTCATTGTCATTTTTGCTGAGTCATGCTTATGACTATGACTTCTACCATCATGCTTTAGTGTTTCCTTCACTTAGTGCCCACGTCGCAACCCATTTCAGTGGCTTTGAGTGTTAATCTTTTTTCGCTGATTGATTGTCATTTTTGCTGAGTCATGCTCATGGCCATGACTTCTACCATCATGCTTTAGTGTTTCCTTCACTTAGTAACGACGTCCGAACCCATTTCAGTGGTTTTTGAGTGTCAATCCTTTTTTCGCTGAGTCATTGTCATGACCTACATGACATGCCAGTCATGCCATTTATGTCATGACCTATCACTTATGTTCGTCATACACTCCTGTCATACTATACCAATTTTAGTACCTTTGGTACAATTTTAGGAAGAAAGCGTTCAACATTCTGGGAAGATAGAAATTAGAAGGAAAATCTGTATGATAACACAAAGGTCAGTGCCTTGCTATTTGAGGCTCGAGCTCGTTGCCTGAAGACAAACATTTTAAGTTGGGCAACCCCCAAGCTTAATTTGGCCCACCCCCATTCACCCCGAATTCAGGTTGGCCCACCGTAAATTTCAAGTTGGCTTACCCCACATTTATTTAGGACAACCCAAATTATAAGCTGGCCCACCCCTGAATTCAGAATGTTGAACCCCCATATCACCCCCAAATTTAGGTTGGCTCACCTCAAATGTTAAGTTGGCCCACCCCTATACAACCCCAAAATTTAGGTTGACCCACCCCAAGTTTAAAGATGGCCCCCCAAAAATTCAGGTTGGCGCACCCCCATTATTTCCCCAAATTTAGTGTGGCCCACCCCATACCACCCCCAAATTTAGGTTGACATTCCCAAATTCAAGTTGGCGCACCTCAACCCAATGTACTTTCTGTGGATCCCTATGTATTGATATGGGAAAGGTGTCACGCTTTTTGCGTTAGACACGATTTTTCTACCAAATCTCATGGAGTATTTGCCAAAGAATGCCTCGTATTGAAACCTACCGGAGAAATACTCCCAATAAGATGATGCATGTACGTATATGCTGCGGGAAAATTCTGGATACCACTAAGCACATGGTAATGGTATGCGAAGGGGTTTACCCAGTGAGATCCGCAGTTACCGTGTACATTCCAGACAGACAGACAGACAGACATAAACTTTATTTGGTCCTGAGGAACTACGTGGGGACCCCCTGTGGGAAGTCTGTAGAGTCCATTTCCAGAAGTGTTTGGATTTAAAATGAATGGAAGCATCAACCGGTTGGCAGTCGAGATAAGCAAGAGACATTTAGAGTATTGGTGAAAAAAAAGCAGGGAAGAGACTGACTGATACGACCCGATCTGTTACAGGCATGGGTAGTGCTACAAGGTTGACAAGTTTTGAGGAAGATAAAAAAATTGGAGGACACTTATTTAGGTTCTCACGCTTCCTGGCAACTGCAGCTTATGGAACCGTAATGTTTACAGGAAAACGCTGGCGGTGAACGCTATGCACGAAGGCGAGCTTTCTGGTGAAAACGCAGCCTCTTGCGTGGGCCGATCCCGGAGTTAGTACACAGCAGGGTAAAAAAAAATTACACCATTTTCGGGTTTTTGTTATTGTTCTGCACTTTTAATATTTCAATCTGAGAAGATTTAGCACGAAAGGCATGCACTGTCGCTGTTTTGCTTCATGACATTTGTTTCTGGGCTGTCAATCTCGAAATTCCGAGGAATAACTTTGCCTAGAATGTAAGACAAGGTGTGAGCAACTTTAGTGATAGAATGATGTTGCAATATAACTCCATATACCGCATGTCATATAGCAAGGCGTGGCATATACATAAACCTCAATATATACAAGAACTTTTGCTCACGGGACGTCGGCGCCAGACGTCGACACCGGATTTTCTGCGACACGGGGCCCTTATACTATCACGTTAAAACATTGAAGAGGTGTATACGATAATGCTAGAATGAAACAGGCTAGGCGACTATTTGCCACCCCCCCCCCCCCCCGTTTCAGTGGCTATGCCGATACATCATCACCATCATCATTATCATTACCAGCCGTTTCCTCTCGTGCTGCGTCACATCATGTCATCATCAGCGTTTTGTTCGAGCACCATGGAAGTCGAATTCAATTCGACACCTTCGTACTATTTTCCATAAATCGACTTTAGGCAAAACTTTCAATGCTTCACAAAACAAAGTGCAAACCTACACATCAAACCACATTCTTTTGGTACCCAGTAGTGGCACCTATTTCGAAAGCACAGTCACAATCATTTTACAAGCGAAGCTGTGCATGGGTAGGGTTCTATGCATTTTTCGTGTCCGTCAACAGATCTGCATGTGCAAAAGCTCAGCTCCCGAATTTGATGCAAAATCGCTTCATTCTGCGCAAAAGCTTATTCGCCCCATCTCTTGGATGTGCATTTGTCAGAAGATTAGTTATCAATAGGCACCACTTGCAAGATCAGTAGACGCTCAGGTAGATAAGGGTTTCTCAAAAATTTGTCCCTGTGCGATCCGCGTGGGTCATGTGTAGACGAACTCCAAAGAGAGGTTCCTGCGAGGAAAACTTAAAAATATTCGTGGTGTAACTCGAAACTTCGTTTTGCGCTAGCAAAAGGGGCTTCTCAAATTATACTGCGGGGCTAGAAACCCGTGACATATTATGCAGTCAAATTGTGTAAAAGTATAGTCCGGCCACAAAATCTGGTTCGCAAACTTATCTAAATTTTCTTCTCTCACGAATCCCGACTGCGAGTAAACGTGTAAATGTTGCATATTTGATTACATGGCACAAAAGAGTCCACTGAGAGAAATGCATTAATGGAACGATAGTACTTTTTTCCATTTTTTTGCAGATCCCCCAAATCACACAGTAAATAAAGTAGCGTTCGTTGAAGGAGAGGAGTCGAATATTGCTGCACCGCACGTAGTTTAAAGAGATGCAACCTTGTAAAGACAAGTTCAATATAACAAATTGGCAAATTGAGCCAATATGTTCGCATTAGGCTACCTAAAAGCGAAGTATTCTTTTGAAAAACTGGAGTTTAAAGGTCACAATTTACTTGCTCTGCGAGTTTGGTCAGGGACTAGCATTTCTGCACAACAACCGCCGCTGTCCTACTACAGAATCGCTCGGAGCGCTCCTCACTTGTATCAATGTCTCCTTCGCTACTTAATTAAGTGCTGTTCCTTCAATCTAACTACGAATTATCTAATCGAGTGCGCATCGAATGATAAAGACTCTTGCATTCACATTCGAAATTTCCAATTTTTGGAAGCCCCAGTGTCCAAGCCGGTGTGTACTTTGGGTGTAGGGGCGGCAGTATCATAGACGCGTGAGTCCGCGGCCTCGCCGCCAACTTCCATGCAGGAGTTGTCCGATTCGTGCCCATGGTATAGTAATCCCACGCTGATAAAAAAAAGATGAAAAAAATAAAAATTAAACTTAGGCCACTTGCACTAGCAGTGCAAAGCTGGAGTAAACAGCAGAGCTGGTGATCGACCTAGTTTCTTCCAGGTTTTACTAGGCTTGGCTAAGTTTTGCTAGGAAATGCTAAGTGCTGCTAGGCACGGTATTCCGAATCGGCTCGCCGCCGACGCGTAGATTCTCGCTTGGCCGCGCGACCCGCTTCACGATCAGCGGCTGCTTCGGGTGTCCGGATCTTCTTTGGTCGTCCCATGTCACGGCTACATGCACTCGCCACAGTCGACGAGAGTTCTGCCGCCGTCGCCGCGGCTCTGAGCTTTATCTCCCCGGAGACGTCACGGCCATGCTGCGCCTCCACACTTGCCGGGGTGTGGCTGGTCGAAACCTGCCGAGCCGTCGCCAGAGGTGCCGACTGCAGCCACGGACACCACGCGCGTTCGGCGCGAACGCGGGGAAACGGGCAAACCCGGACGGCGTCGACAGCCGCTCAGCGCGTTGCCTCGTTGGTGCTGCTACAATTTCTTTCTCTCTCTCTCCCACTCACTCTCATTTCCTTTGTCTCTTTTGCGAGCATAGCGCGCACCACGCGCATGCTCTTCTTCCCTCTCCTTAACGTCCCATGTCAAGGCAACATGTGCACGGCACGGAGACGAGGCGCTGCACACGCCGCTCCGCGAGGTGGTTGCTAGGCAGCCCACGTGACTCATCGCTATACGATCTTTTTTTTTCGGTAGACGAGCACGGTTTTACGGATAGCTTAAACGGATTCGCTGTTAAAAATAGAAAAAAAAACTTTTCACTATACTAATCTGTCAGTAGCGGGCTAGCAAAACTCGCGTAGTGGCTTCGTATGCCTTCAAGTAAAGATTGAATAACGTATGAAATTTACAGTCCTGCCAGGGCCCGCAACCACAATGTCGTTGCCCTGATCTTGCAGACGCTGTGCCCTGGTTTCCGAGGAAGATCAAGGACCTGGACATTTTTGCCAACCACATTCTCAGCTACGGATCTGAACTCGACTCCGACCACCCGGTGAGTAGTGATGCAAACTTTCTATAAGTAGGACCCGGTGACACTTGTCTTGCTTGCTTTGTATCTTTTGTACTACTGGCCTGTTCTTATGCCGTGCGCCAGAGCGCTATTCAATTAGAAGAGGGAATAATTGCTTTAGGCGAAATGGTGGCTAGCAACTCTGCGTCTTTCGAGAAAATTTGTAGGTCAGTATTCCGCGAAAATGAAATGTGCCATCAGCAATTTGCATTTGCGCACCATATCCGCATGCACTTCTGAACTTTATGCAGTGCTTTGCAGAGCCTCACGTAAATTCAAGCGTATTTCTTCTCTTTGTGAGCAATGTCAACGGGGTTTAAGATTTTGAAGCCTCCGAAGCTTGTTCAAGAAGACATACTATAGACGGTTTTACACTCTTTAATGAACGCTATATTTCAAACATTAGACCAATTTCTACTAATCAATCATTCCTTTTACATACTTTTTATTGTAATATTTTGGTTGTCAGGCGAGAAAGCCAACGTGAAAGGTTTATTTGTTTACATATTTATTGACTGATTTCGCGCTGGAACCGCAGCGCTGGTACAGAAGTGTGACGTCAGGACTAGCAAAATACTTATTTAGTACTTTGACCGGTGTGGCTTACTAAAGTTCTTGAAGCTTGCTAATTTCACAGTCTTTGACTCTTAGAATACAATGTCGTCGTTCTTCACTGATTTAAACTTTTTGGTGCAGCGTTACGGATTTCCAAACTTCGTGCTTAATTTTTTTCTGCATTTAAGCAACCTCCCCATATATCGTTAAATTTTCTATCCCTATCGGCATAAAAGGTTACTCTTAGTAACAAACTTCAGTAACAAACGTTATCAAACACCAGGGGAACTCTCACCAAAACACATAAGACCGCGTTTGTTTCTACGGGAAGTTATTCAATTGTGTGAGCGCTAATCGAGCATCTTCGAGCAGCAATTTACTTAAACCAAAGCCTGCTCGTACCGATGCTAAATAGTTTTTCTTCTTACTTTATAGACCGTAATGTGCCTCCGCAAAAGTAAATCGGCTATAATGCCTCTCAAGCTAATTACCATATAGTATGAACCTATACTATATATAGTTCATACTATATATGAAGTTATGAAATTTGCAGGCACAAGTTGGAATCATCTAGCCCAAGACAGGAGTAATTGGAGATCACAGGGAAGGCCTTCGTCCTGCAGTGGACATAAATATATGCTGCTGCTGCTGATGATGATGATGTACCTATACATGCGTTAATTTAAGCAAACCTAATTGCCGCAGTTGAATTCTGACCGCTTAGTCTCGACACTTGCTCGCTTCTGCAGGCTCAGTAACATGCCGTAACTAGAAATGGTATGACTAGCTTAATCACGAGTAAATAACAAGGATGCTTGGTGCCCGAGGAGCTTTGGTTAAATTTTACTGGCACCCAACACTAATCACTCAGCGTTTCTCGCTGATCAGAAAAATATATCCGCGTTCACTGTTGGTATTTAAAATTTACATTTATTTCTCTTTTTACGCTCTCTGCGGCACCCTCTCCACTCTACCCTCCTTCCTCAAGGGATTCACGGATGAGACGTACCGCCAACGACGGAAGTACTTTGCCGACATCGCCTACTCGTACAAACAGTAAGATCGATTTTCTTTCCTTAATGGTCCCTTTCAGTCAGACAATAGCTTTTTTGTGAATATTGAAGCTTTGTAGCTTAATACGAAACAAAAGTGTGATTTCAGTACCATCAATGCAAAAAAAAAAAACCTATTTTTTTCGGAAGTTCCGCGCAATCTTTAGATGCTGCTGGTATCGCTCGAGTTTCATGCGTAGCAAGCTGTATTAAAGCGAAGCTTTCTTTTCGAGCGATCACGGACTCTCTTGACGTTGCGTTCTGCTGCTCTCTCAGGGAAGACCTCACACGCAGAACTGCACTACCACCTTTACTCCCATACAGGCGTCCTGGCTATTGGCCTTGTTTTCTACGGAGTTACTGAGCGACAAAACAAATTATACCTGTATCAGCATGACACCATGTTCCGGGTAGCCAGGGCACGAGTGCCCAGGATTTATTGAGCCGTTCTTTTTATACATTGAAATGGGGCAACGCCCCTCAGATAATCCTGCTACGAGATACAGAGAAGTTGGGCAACGCCCCCACAGCTTATCAACCGTAGCACAGGTGTCAGACGCGATACGATACATCCTCTTTCGTTACGAGAAAGAAAAATAAACCATGCAGTTATTTACATATGTTATAGTGATGACTCCTCGAAGTTACACATTTGTAACGAAAGTAAAGCATATAAATACTGACAAAAATGGGCTTAAGAAATCTGCTGGAAGTTTCGCTCATACTCCAGTCGTCGTGGTGGTCTTGGTTGTCTCAGCGACCTTCTCGGTGCTGGCGTTGGCGGCGACCCGTCCGAAATGTCCGCGGTTGTCGTAACGCTGGCTGGCGGTGGCGGCGAACTGTTCATTATGTCCGCGGCTTCTGTAACACCATTAGTCGGCGCTTCACCATCGATGTGCTGAGCGGATGTCGAGCACTCGGGTTCCGCGTCGTTGGGACTGAAGTCGCACCGGAAAGTCTCCCCGGTCGGTAGCAAGTGTTTTCGATTACGCCGAAGGGACCGCCCTTCCTGCGTGATGACGTGGTACGACCTCGGGTACGTTGACGGATTCAGAACCTGTGCTTTCGTGGCCCACGTGCCGGTCTGGACTCGCACGACATCGCCTTCGTGTAGTGCTGCTAGTGGCTGCGCAGAGGTTTGAGGCTGACGATGCTTGACGACCTGGTGGGCTGGTCCACATTGGAAGTCAGGCAGCAGTGTTCGTAGTCGGCGGCCTTGGAGGATCTCTGCTGGCGCCCGGCCACACTCCAAGGGAGAAGTCCTGTAAGCCAAAAGTGCCAACCAGAAATCCTGTTTAGCTTCAGTAGTTTTCTTAAGCAGTCTTTTCACCACCTGTACCCCCTTTTCGGATAGCCCATTGGAACGTGGGAATCCCGGACTTGAGGTGATGTGTTTGAAGTCGTAAGTGCGTGAAAACAAGGCAAATTCTCTGCTCGAAAATTGGGGACCATTGTCGGAAAGAACCTCCATTGGTATGCCATAACGAGCAAATATAGCACTAGTCGCGTCAACGACGGTCCTGGCTGTAGTGTCTCGGAGGCATTCTACTTCTGGGAAGTTAGACAAGGCGTCATAGATACACAGGTAGGACTTGCCGCCGTACTGAAAGATGTCGATTCCTACGCGATACCAAGGCTGGTCCGGAACAGGACGCATCATGAGTGGTTCCTTCGGCTGATTGTACGCATACTTTTTGCATGCGGCGCACTTCTGAGCGAACGCCTCGATTTCCGAGTTCATGCCAGGCCAGAAGACTAGACGACGAGCCCTAGCTTTGCATTTGGCGATTCCCAGATGACCTTCGTGAATCCTGTGCAAAGTCTCTCGTCTCATACTGCTTGGCATTACGACCTTGCATCCCTTGAATAGGACACCTTTAATATGAGACAGCTCGGATGAAAAGGGTTTCAACGGACCATCTATTGGTTCACTCGTTATTAAGTTCTGCAACACCACTTTGAGATAGCTATCCTTGGCCGTTTCTGCGGCGAGACGCTTCCATGTTTCGTCGCTGATAAATGAAGATACCGTACTCACGGCGTGCACTTCTACGTCAGCGGTGTCTACAGCATCCGTGCCCCGACTGCTTGGTGCTCGAGACAGCATATCCGCGAGCACGAGCTGTTTTCCTGGAACGAATTGCAGGTGGAAATCATATCTGAGCAATCGCATAAAAAAGCGCTGTAGTCTGGGTGGCATGTCACCGATCGCTTTCTTACAGATAGCAATCAAAGGGTGATGGTCGGTCTCAATGATGACCTTTCGACCGTAAACAAAGTGGTCGAATTTTTCGCAGCCGTATGTAATGGCCAGTGTCTCTTTTTCTATTTGTGAATAGCGCCTTTCCGCTTCCGAGAGTGTTCTTGATCCATACGCGACTGGTTTCCATGTGCCATTGTAGTTCTGCAAGAGTGCGGCGCCTACGCCACTGCGTGACGCGTCACACGAGACCTTCGTTTCTCTTGCTGGATCGAACACCGACAGCAACGGTTGGCTACTTAAACTGTGGCATATCTGACGCCATTCTTCCGCGTGGTTCGGCGTCCATTCAAACACCGCGTCTTTCTTGATTATGCTTCGCAAAAGCTTCGTCCTTTCTGCCAGTGTTGGAATAAACTTGCCAAAATAATTTACAACACCGAGCATTCTCGGCGCTGCTTGTTTGTCACGTGGCTCGGGAATCTGCAGCATAGACTGAACGAGGGCAGGACTCGGCTTGATGCCTTCTGCAGAAATTACGTCCCCTAGAAAGTCTATTTCGTTGACTCCAACAACGCATTTGTCAGGGTTGAATGTTAGCCCTGCTTTTTCTGCAGTCTTTAGCACCAACCTCAGTCGTTCGTCATGCTCTTGCCTTGATGAGCCCCACACTAATATGTCATCGACATATACTTTCGTACCTGGTAGAGTCTCAAAAATGTCGTTTAGGGCCTTTTGAAAGACTTCCGATGCCGATGATATGCCGAAAGGCAATCGGAGAAAACGGTAGCGACCGAAAGGCGTCGCGAAGGTGCATATTCGGGAAGTTTCGTCATGCAGCGGAATCTGGTAGAACCCTGAATTGGCATCTAGGCGCGTGAACACTTTAGCTCCTGCGAGTTCGGATTCAATGTCCTCTCGTCTCGGCATTGCGAAATGTTCCCGTTTAATGGCCTCGTTTATCTTACGTGGGTCCATGCACACGCGTAGTTTACCGTTTTTCTTGCGCACAATGACAAGAGGGCTCACCCATTCAGTAGGCTCCGTCACTTTCGTGATTATGCCTTCCCGCTCCATGCGCTCCAGCTCGTCTCGAAGCTGCTCCTTCAAAGCCAGTGGTACTCGACGCGCCGGCTGGACGACTGGGACAGCTCCGTCGCGCAGGACCATGCGATAGTGGCGCTGGATACAGCCTATGCCAGAAAAAATGTGGCGAAATTCGTTCACAACTTTTTCTGAACTGCTTTGCGATACGCTGTGTACTTGCCGAGATACTAGCCCCAGGGTCTCGCACGCCTGCAGACCGAGAATTGCTTGGCCTCCTTTGCGCACAATGAAAAAATCTTGAGTGGAAGTGCGATCGTGCAGCGTCACTTCTTGCCTTACGGTTCCCAAATGCTTGATTTCGCTTCCACCGTAGGATCGCAACACCGCACTGCTTGGCTTTGTGGCTTCGGGTCCATCCTTGCGTACAGCGCTAATGGTGGCAGATTAGCCTGCGACCCAGTATCTATTTTAAAGTCAACGAGTTTTCCTCCAACCTTCGCTTTCACCGTCCAGTCTAATCGGCTGGTTTTATTCCCGATAGCGAGAATTTCGAAATCATCTTCGCTACCCTGCAACTCGCCTACTTGCGGCTTTGCTTTGCAACATGCAGCGAAGTGGTTTTTTCCTTGGCATGCACGACATGTTCGTCCGTACGCTGGACATTTTCGTGGCGCGTGCGCCCTTCCACACTTTCGACATTTATAGCTTTTGCGCTGCTTTACGTCCGCCGTAACACTTGTCTTGTGCATTGCGTCGACTTGCTTTAGTTCTCGCATCCAAATTGCCTGGTTGGCTGCTGCTACTTCAACTGTCTTGCATAGCTCCTCTGCCTTTTGCAGCGTTAACTGGTTGTTAGAAAGAAGCTTCTCTCGAGTCTTAGCGTCGTTTGTGCCAAAAACAATTTGGTCTCTGATCATTGACTCTGCTAGCCCACCGAAGTTACACGCTCGTGCCTTAATCTTCAGATCTCTTAAGAAGTGTTCGAAAGGCTCACCTGGCTCTTGCATTCGGCTACGGAACAGGTAGCGCTGATGAACCTCATTTACTTGTGAAGCGAAGTATTCGTCGAACTTCTTGATTACTGCGTCGTAATCATCCTTTGACTCGTCTTCCGTGAAGCTGAAGGTGTTGTATACCTCGATGGCTTCTTCTCCAGCGACGCTCAGTAGCAACGCAGTTTTCGTCGATGCTTCTCGTTTCTTACTCGCTGGTTCCGTTGCAGTCAGGAATAGTTGAAACCGTTGCTTGAACAGCTCCCAGTGCTTGCTTATGTCGCCTTCCAAACGCAGCGGCTCCGGTGGCTTTATGAAATCCATGCTGGCAGCTTTCATTCGATGACTGCTATCCTTCAGACGAGCGGATGAGGGCACGGGCTAGACGCTTCTGACACCATGTATCAGCATGACACCATGTTCCGGGTAGCCAGGGCACGAGTGCCCAGGATTTATTGAGCCGTTCTTTTTATACATTGAAATGGGGCAACGCCCCTCAGATAATCCTGCTACGAGATACAGAGAAGTTGGGCAACGCCCCCACAGCTTATCAACCGTAGCACAGGTGTCAGACGCGATACGATACAATACCTAAATACAGTCGAACCCGGACATATCGAATCTAAAGGTGATCACAAAAATGAGTTCGTTATATAGGTAATTCGATATAATTAATAAAAATTTTATACAAACTTTTCAAGGGGACTTTACTGCTGTTCGTTGTACACAATAATTCGTTATGCACAATGCACGATATATCCGGGTCCGACTGCATTCTGGCTGCCACAAATATACGCCATCGAGAGCACAGTTTCCTTAATAAAGCAAGCCTCTACAAGCTTACTTAGCTACGGCTTGGGGTTTGGCGTCTCTGCTTGTTCCTTCTTTCCCCGAGTAAAGTGCACTTAACTGTTGCACTGTCTCCAGAATTGGCCCTCTCCAGTCGGCTCGCTGACACAACATATAGCGTAACAGCAAATGGGGCCAAGCCTGGAGCAAGTTTAATGCGCGTCACGTTGGTCATGGGGAGGGGTCTCCGCGTCTCGCAGTCTTCCCAGGCAGGCAGGTAACTGTCATGAGGAAAGACGCTGCACAGAATATGATCAGCTGCACCGCATTTCTTTGCCCGCTTCACGGATTCCAGCATGTGGGTTGGATGTGCATAAATGCGATCGGCATAACTGCATAATCTGCGTAATTGCATAAATGTGAGGTAGCGAGGACTGCGCACCACGTTACGTTCCTCAAAAAAAAAAAAAAAAAAAAAAAGCAGGGCACCTTCGGTATAGAAGGCGTGAGCTTCCCGCCAGACAAATAAAACCCGAGACGCTAATTATAGTTCATTCGTTGCAGTCATTGAGAACCTTAATTTCCTGCACATAACTACCTTCCTACGTCTGCAGCTTTGCAAGAGTCTGTACAAGTATTTGCAAGTTCGCCAGAGGTCATTGTACAAATGCTTCAGCATGTCGTAGAATAGATCAAGAGGTGAGTGAAGACGTGATTAGACTGCCTGAGGCGTTAAGTTTCAATATTATTGGGGGGAAACTTGTAAAAAAAACACGTTGAAAAATCTTCTGGCCCGTTCTTACAGCCATTCAGCAATTTATTTGTTCATTCCACACTTGATCTCCCGCTATAGGGTGGCACTAAGTGATGTCATATTCTAGCGCAAAATAACTTCACCCACTACGTTGAACATATTTCTCCAAAGTTCCATTTAGTAGAACTTACGTGGAACAAGATTATGAGTGCATGCATGCTTCTATCATCCAAAGCATGGTTTACTCTGCAGCGGTGACCAAGAACTGATTCTGACAACACGGGCAACGTCTCCTAATTTAAGACATCGCGATGCATCCCACGTTGTATATGACCCTACACACAGACGACACGCCAGTAAAGTCCCATGTGTTGTTGCTTTATTTTTTTTTCTGTGCATTTCAGTGGACAGCCCATACCAAGAGTGGAATACACGGAAGAGGAAACAAAAACATGGTAAGTGTGCACTTATGAATAGTTATTCTTCGTGTTCGCAGCAGACCGGAAAATGTCATTTCGCGAGTGAATAAACAATAGACCAGTTTTCAATGCGTAATTATATCTTGAAATATGTGGAAACTTCTCACATAGCACGATAGCGTGCTTCACACTTAGCAATATGCAATATTTCGAAATTTCCCCTGAGATGATGACCCTATTCACAAGGTCTCAGCAGTCCGCAAGATGTTGGAAATTTTACTAAGCAATATATATCAGGAACGAACGAACTGACTCTCTTTTTGCTTTTGCAAACTTGCTGTAATATACACATGAACCGCACAGCAAGCAAATATTAATTTCTTGAAAAATTTACTTTCTGATGGTTACGAAATCCCAGCCTGTGAGCTATTCAGAAGGTCAAAATACCAAGGTAATAAATGGGATGTTTTATCAAGCTCATTCGTCCTTTCCTAATTTTCTCTAAATTGCTTCGGTCACAGCGCTCGGACATGGTTCTTAGTTAATACATTCCTCCTGCTATTTTCACCTGATTGTCAATTTCATGCAAAGCAAGTCAGTTTTTTTTTCACCTTTTTTTTTCAAACAAGACACTGATATATCGCGCCCAATTTTGAAAGCCTAATTCCTGTTGAGCACAGGAATCATTGATTTTCCTTTCAGGAACTCGCCCTACGATATCCTCACGAAAGAGCTGCATAGACTCAGTTCCAATGTTGAGCACAAATACTCATTACACAGTCAGATGAAATAACACTGCTTTCGACGGAACAAATATTTACTCTTTAAAGGCACCGTTTCCGCTTCAGACATTTCTCGTAGCTCGTTAAGCGCACGTTACCAATAAAGCATTTAAAGAAATAGGCATCAGGATCAAATATTGCTTTCATATAACGGCTCCGATGCAATTTTCAAGCGAAGCTTGTGCTTGTATTCGCTAGCCTGCGCCGTCTATGCAAACGCTAAAACTGCAATGGCCCATACCCGGATTAATATGCGGGTATGAGCCAGGAACAAGAAATAAAGAAACACAGAAAGACAGAAGGAAGGAAAGAAAGAAAGAAAGAAAGAAAGAAAGAAGGGGAGAAAGAAAGAAGGAAGGGAAGAAAGACAGAAAGGAAGAGAGAAAGTAAGAAAGGAAGGAAGGAAGAAAGAGCATGTGCGGCGAAAGCTGCGCCGGCGCCGGATTACAGTACCCGGATCACTTGACGCGCGCGACCAATCAGGGTCGTTGGTGTATCGCGGGGAGGGAAAGGAGATGAAAGGAGGTTGGTGCACGTTCCGCCGTGCTTGCCAAGGTCGATCCAAATAGGTCGCAAAGCTTCGGGCGAAAAGCGATTCAGAAAGAATTGTCACCGACAAGGGCGGTTATGGGAGCATCGATTGAAGCGCGACTGTGTTTGGAATGAACAAACATTGGGAGAGAAAAAAGCGTTTTTTTTTTAAATTAAAGCGAGACACAGTTAGATAGATTCAACGAAAATAAAATTCCTGATCAATTTCATATGCGCAGGGTGAGGAAAGAAGAGAGAAGTATATTTTACAGTGGCGGGAGCGCGATGTTAAGGTCAAATGTCAGCGAAGAGCCGCCTACCCTGAGTTTAGGGCTAACGAAGCGGAGTGCCTGTGACAGCTTGGTCTTGCCACAAGCTTCGCTTACCCCCATTTCCTTGACAGGGGAAGGGCTCTGAATGTTTTCGGTCTAGCTTGGAATGGACGCATATACAAAAACATGTTATCTTTTCCCGAGATGTATTAAATTTAGCTGCTGAGTTTTAGTTACAATGGCTGAGTTCTTATTCTCAAATATCTCGGTATTGATTTTCATTCCTATTTTACATTTATCCAGTACCGTTTATCCACAACCGGGCATTATAGCAGCGCACACGAAATTCAGAAAGCCAAACATGTTCTTATTGCTTTTCTTGTTCTGTACAACATACGCCTATTCTCTAAATGTTCCTATGCTGCTTACTGCTAACACCATAAGTTATCTGTAGAAATATCTGGACTCTAGAAACAAACAAAAAACGCACTCTGGAATAGAATCTTTATTGTCAGCTGTACTAAGCCGCCCCTCTAATACATCCATTTAAATCTTGCAGAATTAAGCGGCATTTCTTCTGAGAAGCATAGTGGGCTAATTTCTATATATTTTCGCTGCGATTGTATAGTATAGGATATTTTGTATAATTTTGGACGACAGTGCTTATATATAAGGGTTTTTTTTGTTCTTTTTAGTTACACCAAATTTTAAAAAATGCCTGCGGCAGATAACACAATTCTAACCCTTGGTCAAAATTACTCGATGAGGTGGCCATTAGTTCGATGAGAAATCAAAGTGCTTAATTGAATAATTACCATTATTTCAATAATTTCCTTTCTAAGTCTGCTTTACGGCACACATTTCAATCTACGAAATACAGCCGCTGAGTTCGCAAGACGCTTGGAATTAATTCTCAGGACTGCACTCATTTCGAGATATTAATTTAAAGGTGTCCGACGAAGTGCATTAGCGGTGTATTGTAAGCACAGAGGCGAACGGAGGCAGCTGAGGCACGCAATGGACGCGTCACAAGGCGATCCAACATGGCGGCGCCCACGGGATCGCCGAGAAAAGGGTCTATACTGGCTGCAATGCGTCCGCAACTTCAGTGCTCCTGGCAACACTGAAGACCAGTCTGCGCTGGCGAAAAGATAAACAAAACCGTTGCTTATATACCTTTTGCACGTCCTTGTTCACTGGCTGTTTGGTACAAAAGGTATTCATTGGCTTTCTTTCCCCTTCTATTTGGTCGGCAGCGAGACATTCTCCGCTGGTCGAAGAAGGAGAGGGAAGCTCCGTAGGGAATACTTGAGGACTTCCACGTTGGAAAATAACGTTGCGCCCAGTGACTTTCACTGAAATTTAACCGGTTGAGGAAGATATTCTCTCACTTAGACAAGCAACTTCGATGCGCGCAGCGTAATAGTTTAATTTTTTTCCTGAATATGATGTCATGCCAATTGATCCGGCACAGCGTCAAGCGTGAGTTACTGAGCTTATGATATTTCATTCTCCCCACTCCAGGGGTGTCGTGTTCCGGGAGCTAACGAAACTGTACAAGACTCACGCCTGTCGCGAGCACAACCACATATTCCCGCTGCTCATCGAGAACTGCGGCTACCGAGAAGACAACGTGCCACAACTCGAAGACGTGTCCAACTTCCTGAAAGGTGAGCTATACGTTGTTGTTCCTCTACTTGGAATCCACGTGCGTACAGAAAAAAAAAATGCATCTCTTCCACTGGGGTGGAGATGGAAGACCAGCGCAGCGGTACTATGGTGGGAATTATGTACTTCCAATTATGACTATTAAGATGCGATGTTGTAATTGTTTATTTGAACAATTAAAGAATGAGAAATATATATGATCCGGTGGTTTTCATTTATTTAGTGACCACAGGGACCATGGCCTTATGGTCGCTACGGTAGACCACCATAGGGTGTACGGCAAAGGTTGGCACGTTCTTCATCAACACGTCATCAACGCCGCGCGCGTTAGGTGCGAACGCAGGCAAAACGCCGCCGCCGTCGACAACAGTTCTGCGCGTTGCTAGTGCTGCTACATTTCCAAGTTTATACAGCTCCTCAGAATTTTGAAAACGACAGTCCATAAACAAATGTCATGAAGCAAAACACCGGCAGCGTATGCCTTTTATGTTATATCTTCTCAGACGGAAATATTAAAAGTTCGAAACGAAATTTATGTTCGTCATACACTCTTGTCATACAATGCCAATTTTGGTACGTACCAAGTAGATCACACTCGATGACTGCACACAACCGCTGTCAAAATGCTGGCGTAAGCGCGCCAGCAGCCGCGAGCGAAGGTTCATGCGGTCTTTCGCTCCAACGGAAGCTGAGCGGCGAAATCACAGCACATACAAAGGTAGGAGCAGTGTTGGCGACCGCTTTCAAGATACGGTGCGCGCAACCGCCAGTCGCCGCGCAAAGTACGCAGTTAATTGCTCGCAGAGCAAAAGCTGCACTCCCTCCCTCCCGCGCTGCCTTCCCGCTTTCCTCCTTTTGCGTGGGTGATTGAGTCGCCAGTTCCCCTTGCGCCCGGTCGCAAGATCGCCTCCCGTCCCACCCGTCCCCTCACGCCCTTTCGCGCGACGGAAGAAGTTGCATTTGCTCTCCGCCGTGCGTTCCATCCGCTTTCACTCGCACATACAGCATATGGCCAATGAGAGTTTTAACGCGGCAGCGTTCAGGGCCCCGTGTCGCAGAAAATCCGGCATCGGCAACCGGGCTGGTTGGCAGGGTAGGCGGGTGGCAGGGTAAGTCATCCCCAACCACCTCAACCACCCCGATCGCGCAGGCCCTCCACGTGGTGCAAGGTTTTCGTGAACAAAAATTGAATTTCCAACAGTGAAACCCAGCAGAAAAATGGTAAAGTACGCCTTTATCATTCGGCGTCGTATTCGCCGTCGGATTGTTTACCAATCGGCGTCGTATTGCAATTTCAAAGTACGAGAAAACCTCATTCATCTACGAGGAAACTCAAACACAAACCCCTTTTCCAGCATTTCTATCAGGCCTACAGCCGCGCGTTCGTGTACTTGCGAAAATGATATCCAGATGACGCTCGCATCCTAGCTCGCACTCAGCACATTCTGATGGAATGCCACGGGATCCACCCAGCGAGAACTGTAGGTAACGTGCAACTCCCAGAAGTGCTTGGGTTTAAAGTGGAAGGAAACATAAACAGATCAGCCGTAGAGATCAGAAAGAGACGATTAGAGTACTGGTGGAAAAAAGCAGAAAAAAGATGGATACGAACTGATCTCTTAAAATCATAGGCAGCGGTACAAGGTAAATTTTTGAAAAAGAAAAAAAAATGAGAGGTATACAAAAATTCTAGATAAAGAACATGTAGAGTATACCTGAATAAATCAAGCAGGCTAGGTGACTATTTGTCGCCGCCCCGTTAGGGAAGCCTACATGCAACGCCGTTTTAAAACAGCACTTGCATGTAGGCTCCCTAAGGCAGGTCAAATTGGGACTTCAGCTGCTAATTCGTTTTGGACACGAGCGCACGTTGGGGTAATAACAAACAATTAATAAATTAATAAAAAAATGTCGCAGTTTCGCTCGAAAGGCGAAGCATCAATTGCGATAGCAAATTAGTAGAGAGCTATTCGGAGTAGGGATAGTAGTTTTATCGGCTGCATAAACTTCGACACATTCGCTTACTAACTGAAGTAACAAGCGTGGTGTCAGCGCGCACAAGCAAACATGAATAGATCACACTCAATGACTGCAGACAACGACTGTCAAAACGCTGGCAGCAAGCGCATCCGCCGCAGCGGCCGAAGGTACTACGTGCGGTCTATCGCTTAAACGGAAACTGATCGGCGAATGCACAGCGCATACAAAGGTCAGAGCCGTGTGGAGATCGCTTTTAAGAGACGGTGCGGACGACCGCCACAGCCGGGCAAAGTACAAGCGCCGTTGTTGGCAATGTAGAATCTCCCACCCCCCGCCCCCGCCTTCCCGCGCTGCCTTCCCGCTTTCTTGCTTTCGCGTGGGAGATTGAGTGGCCAATTCCCCTTGCGCCCGGTTGCAAGATACGCATTCGGTGCCGCAGCACAGCGTCGCCGCACCTCCCTCGCTCCCATCCTGCCACGGCCTTTCGCGCGACGAAGTTTGCGTTTACTTTCGGCCATGCGTTCGCTCTCCGTGGTAGCGCGCGTCCCCGCGCGCTTTCACTCGCGCATACGGCGCGCGGCGACGATTTTATCGCCGTTGGACTTTATACGGAACCTCACGGCGACGCCGATGGCAGAAATCCGGTGGAAGTGTCCATGTAGCCATAAAAGGTGCTAGGGCCTTCTCAGTTTAATCTGAGACCACTTCTATTGCCCCTGTGAAAACGTCTTTCCAGCAATGCATTTCTGTTTAAAAGTGAAGCCGACTTAAAGGGGGTGGGTGTAAGCTTGTTTTTTGTAAGCTGGCTTTTCCACGTTCTGTGTTGCAGTGAATGAAGCCTACTTGCGATATTCGAACGATGCGATGCGAACGGGTCCCGATAACGCTATCACGCGTTCTACTCTTAAAGGCGAAGATTAAGCGTCCTCCATTTTTTCCACTGATCCCTGTTACAGGGATCAAATATCATTTTGAGACAGCTTGAGCCAGGTTACGCGAGACGGTGTGCAAGCTGTCACTTGTAGGCAATGGAGAAAGGAGTCATTGGAAGTTCTTCGCACCTTAGAAAATATAGGCATATATGCAGTTACACCAGGAGGGGTATTCTGTAAGAGACCGACCTAGTTGACTGTCCACTTCGGCTGTCGCGATTGGCTCCAGCTGCAGGAGCGAGACGGAGCCAGCCAGTCTGCTTCTCGCTCGTGCCGCTGGAGCCAATCGGCGACAGCCGAAATGGATGGACCACTATAGGTGGACTCTCACAGCATAGCCCCCCAGATCGCTCTCTACCTGGCCTTTCAAAATAGTATTATTCGACCGCACTCTAGCCCTCAATTTTAGCGGCATCTGCCCTGAAGTAGGTGTTGCGTAAACAGTCGAGTTCTCTGCTTACACAAATAAAAAAGGTGTGTTTAACGCACAGATAGGCAGCAACTGTAGTTCAACATCTTCCAACATGTCCCTCATTATCACATTAATTTTTTTATTCGTATAGCCCTCAGTCTATAAAAGCATTTTAGACGAAACGGCATAGAAAGGAAAAGGAAGAACAGAATAGGCTACAAAGTTTCAAGTAATACTATGCAATGAAATGTGCGATATAATGCGAAATGTCTTTCCAACAGACGTCTTACAAAGCAAAAGCCTGTTAAAAACATTGCACATTTCTACTACAAAAGTTATGAGATTCAACGCACATGTTGAAATCAATGTGAAGCGAAACTCTCTTGAAGCGTCTAATTAAATGCTGTAAAGCAGTCATCTTCTACACCACGTTGAGCAGCCTAACGATCACGTGTCTGCCCGGCCCAACGAGGACACCTCCCCTACGCGACCCACGCTAACGCCGATTACTCTCTCTCTCTCCGGGATTGGCCAAGCTTTTTTTTCTTTTTTCCTTCGTTAAACAACTACGGCAACAGCCCAATTTACGACTGCACGCTCTGTAGGATAGGTCCATTTTTTACTCGGAGATGAGCTGACGGAGCAGTCGCGTTAAACTCGGATGAAGAAAGCATAAATGTAACTTTACTTTAATGAAGAAATATGCGCTCAAAGGTGCATAGGTATTGCAGTGAGGTTATATAAGTACCGTTGTCACAGTGTGTAATTCCTTCTAGAACAGACCAGACCACCGGTACATCGATTGAAGTAGCACAGACGGATATATATATATATATATATATATATATATATATATATATATATATATATATTAATTCTCCATTGCTGCCCATAGCTTCTGGGTGCAGCCGCCGTCTTTCGCAATAGCTCATATATATATATGAGCTATTTCGAAAGACGGCGGCTGTACCCAGAAGCCATGGGCAGCAGTGCAGAATTTTCAGAACAGGCATCCATAAAGCAGGCCTCTCGAAATCAAGAGGGTCACCTGTACTCGTCATGGGGGGTCCCTTCCTAAACGCGTACGCATCGAGTGTGCAGTAAATAGGTGCGCCAGGTATACGCTGCTCTTCCAGGCAAACCACATCCTTGTTCGCGCTGAAAGTTCGCACATTTCATGTTGAATTCACAGTTTATTACCGTGTTTTGGGCATTGCTTGCTTTCTTCGTCCACAATAAATTGGAAGAGCACATCGTACGCGACGATGCCATGAAATGAACGACGTCTTTTTGTCTGTGGAGCAGCAGCAGAAGACGCGCATTTCGAAGCAGACGAAACTTTCTTGCGAAACTTTAGCACGAAGGATAAGCAGTTTAGTTAGACAACTCACGTATGCGTCACGCTCCTATTAATTGAACACTTCGAAGTTCCCGGAATCCTCAAGCATCCTCTTGCTCGTTGACATCTAACCAGCAACGACTTGAGTGCCAGATTCGGCTGGCTGGAAACCGTCTACTTCTCGATTAATTAACGTTGGCCTTTGCTCGTGGATGCGGGGAAGGAATACCGTCACGTTGGCTTTGCATAAGCCGCTCATTAAGTACTCGCGTCTTCAGAATTGACATACGTCTTGGCTTGGCCAAATTAGCGGGCAAGGCACGCTCCAATGCCACTGGTTTCGTTTAGTTAGCTTTTGTCTAGTGGCGCATACTAAAGCGAGCATCTACTGCGCTTCGCAAAGAGCTACCCCTGTTGCCGCCGCCGCTGCTTTCCTAATCCTCACTACTTATATAATTAAGCGCACCATACGATTCAGGAGCGCCTGCAGATACAAAACTACATGCTGCAGATGGCATTCGCCTTCGATTACGGGATTGCGTAATTAGTCTACAAGCATGGACAGTTGTCACAAGACCATTGATTTGTATATGAACTTGTCGGTCAACTTTTTTTTTCTTGGGGGAGAGGGAGGTTTCCCTCAATACCTTATGGGGAATAAAACAAAATCAAATAAAAGCTTCCCACTCTGCACCAGGTCGGAAGTGCAGCAATGTCTGAAAAGCGACCACCAAGCTCACCAATTTCTGATAACCGACCACATTTTATCTAGGAACGTTAATTTGTTGTTATACGCGAAGCGGTCTTTGCGTGTGATATTACTGGTTTTAAGCTCATATACTGCCTCTTTAAGTTGTGATATTCAACGCTTCTCTTTGTTGCATTTTTTTTTCTTATTCTAGACTGCACCGGCTTTACGCTGCGGCCTGTTGCCGGACTCCTTTCCTCAAGAGACTTTCTGGCTGGCTTGGCCTTCCGTGTGTTCCACTCCACACAGTACATCCGGCATCCTTCTCAGCCACTTTACACACCTGAACCGTGAGTACTTCGACTTTGACGAGCACTCACTTTTAAGCATCTCCAAGTTCTTGCCTTTCAATAGGAAAATTTGCAAATGAAAAAGTATTTTAACTGTATCAAAACCCTTTTCCGTCATTGTAGCCTTCTAGCTGTATCATTTTTAAAAAATGTCACAGTTTCGCCCTGAGGGCGAAGCAATGAATGCGATAGCAACACAGCAATGTCATACGAAGTAAGGTGAGCGGCTTTGGTAGCAATATAAATTGTAGTAAACATGAGCTGATTAAGTAAGCAGGTGTGCTGAAGCGTAAGTAGACCGACATGAAGAGAGAGAGACTCGATGACCACGAGATGGCGCGTGTGAAACCGTGGTGTTGATGAGAAGCGCTTCCCGTGGGCAGCGCGTGCGAAGGGACACACCTGTAGTGCTGCACTGCGGATCCGGGCAGCATTGCATGTGTAGCGTGCGTTGGAAAATGTGGCCCGACTATTACTAACTGAATGAACAAGCGTGGTGTGAGCGCGCACAAACAGGAATAGATCACACTGAACGTCTGCAGACAACGACTGTCACAACGCTGGCAGCGAGCGTATATACGCCGCAGCGGGCGAAGGTACGTGCGGTCTATCGCTTCAACGGAAACTGAGCGGCGAATGCACGGCGCATAAAGGTCAGAGCCGTGGGGAGATAAGCGACGGTGCGAGCGAGCGACGAGCGCGGTTGTTGGCAGAGTAGAAGTGCGCTTCAAATGGGAAAGCTGTCATCGATCCGGGAGTAGCATGAGGGCATACGAAGGAAAATCCGTTCGGCTATGACCTCGACAAACGTGCATTCTTGCAATATTAGAACTGTCAGCACACCCACTTGCGACAACTTGTAGACCTGAAGAAACGATCGAGCGCCTAAGGAATGGATATTAACTCAACAAGGAAAGATATCTTAAGAAGGAAGTAGTAGAAAGAATCTCGCGCTGTCATGCATTCCTTAGTCTTCGACCAACTTCAGCCCCGCAACGAATTTTATGGAGCACCTCTTGTGCACTCACCCTCAATACGACGTCCAGCGCGTCACATGACTGACCGCACCGAGCGAACAAAAATTCTTCGACACTGACCACATTCCGTCTGTAGGTGCAGAAAGCTGCTCGCGTGTCAATGCAGTTTTTGATTTCCACCGGCAGCAGTGGCCGATTGAAGTCCTGCTGTGCGTGCTACTTTGTGCAAGCAGTTCTCACTCTCTCCCTCGTTTCCTCTTTCTATTTCTCTTTTACTCTTACTGACAATGTAGGGTAGCAAACCGGATGCTCGTCCTCGTTGACCACCCCACCTTTCTTGCCTTCTCCCTGCTTTCTCTCTGTCTCTCATATGCGTTGCTCAGAAACGAGGCTTTGCAATTGAAGAAATAATCCTGGCCCCCTGACGAAACAGGGAACCAAAGCGTTTTCGCAGCAGTCATTCAACATGTACCATCTTAGCTAACCGGGACGCTAGCAGAATTGTAGGGAAAGGCCAAATTAATCAACAAACTCCAAGCACGAGCGCTGGGAACATGGCACGCAAGTTCTACCATATGTGGTTTCTTTGTAGTTTCATGTCATTCTCGGTTGGATTAGATTTTTTTTTGGTATGTAAAAGTTTCTCCTACAGGGATTTCCGCAGAACTTGTTATCGAAGAAAGTGCACTAGGAATCGAAATATAATCCGCAAATTAGCCTTCAAGTTTGCAAGCCGGAGGGAATCCTCATGAAAAGAACATTGGCATCCATGCCGAACGTAGCTCGAAGAAACAAAGAAAATTCAATTACAGTCTGGGATTCACGGGCCGAAAGTGCGATCCGATTAGGGGACACGCTGTAGTGGGGGACTCCGGAATGATTTTGACCACTTGGGTTCGTCAAAGTGCACCTGGACGTAAGTACGTGAGCAGTTTTCCATTTAGTTCCTATGTAAACGCGGTCACCATGACCGTGACCGGTCTTCTGTTCAGCAACGCAAAGGCATATCCACTCAGAGGTAGATAGATAAACTTTACTGGAAAATAATCAGAGTTTCGTGCTGCCCTGAATGGGCAGCGCTAATGGTAGGGGCCCCTAATCCAGGGCTCCACTGGCTCTTGCCATCTTCTCTGCTCTTTCGATCAGCTTGAGCTGGTCGTCGAGGGCCGAGCTGGACAGCCGCATCTCCATTGCTCTCCCGCGCTTTCTGGTACAACGGAATGCCATATTGCTTTCTGAGTGTGAAAGCTTCGTAGTTGAAGGCATCGAATCGGGCATCAGTTCCTTTCAGGGGCGGTAGCTGTGCCTTCTGGGCTAAACAGGACACTAACGGAGTGCTGGGCGAGGGCGAAATAATCGATAACAGGATGCGTATGGAGGGTGAATACAGCAAATGAGTTTTATCAGATTGGTTTACTTTTTAGCCGCGTGCCATACTCTTTCAAATGGATGAAAATTTTCCCCTTTCCATAAAACGTTCACTGCCTTGCGGATTTCCGCGGAACTAATTTGCCGTAGCTCACATGCAATCGATCACGCCGGAAAGGCTTTACTAACTGGTTGGATCCCCGGACACGGACTAGTTTTTCTGCGAAGCTTTCTTTTGTGAGAGACCCGCACGGGCTCCCATTGTATCTCTATACTAATCTCGTGTGGACGGCAATTGATCCCTATCGTAAAAACCCGTCCACATTGCGAATTTCAGCAAGACCTTATTGGCAATTTTTTTGTTTTCGGCTTCACATCGTTCAAAAAAGGACTTCCCATCAGATTCTGCCATCTGTTCCTTCAGAAAAGAAATGAAATAAATAAATATTCAATTAATTTGTTTATTTATTAATAGTAATAAATGCTCACGAATAACCGAAGGTCTAAATACTCGGCACATGTAAATAAAATACAAAAACATACAAAAACTCGAACAAAATATGACCAGAAATTACAAGTTCGAAAATAAAGTTTACCTCAAAAATGATCAAGGTGAACAGGTATATAAGGAGCAATAATTAAGCAATAACGCAAAATTACATAGAATATATATTACACACCTATAATGAAGGAGGAACTACGAGAAGAGATGAGAGAAGTGCACCTAGAAAGAAGACTCCAGAGAAAGTGCGAAGCCTGGTACGGAAAGAAGACAACACTTCGTGAAAGATATAGAGATGGGGATAATTAGTTACGTAGACGAGTGTCTGCTGAAAGATGCAGAAACGTGGAAGGGTCTATGTTGCCTATCAGTCTCCTGGTAACCCATAGATTAAGAGAAAGCAAGTAGATCCGTGCACGTAATAATTACATGAATGATTTTGTACACTGGTACGGCTACGTCTGTAGCCAAGGGACGGAAATGTAGGATAATTATTCAAACTTGAAAACCTCCCATGCCATAAGTCCCAGGCACAAGGGATATCATCGCTCGTATCATGTGGAGGTACGCCGTCAAAATTGCCCATTAGCTAACACTTAAAATAAGGAACGTTCTAGTCAACGTAAAAAAAAAAATATATGCCACGTGAGAATTTTCCTTTCTACGTCTTATCTTGCGGTGACCGAGTACAATATATCGGCCACACGGATGATTTCAAGAAACGAGTGAAACCGCACGTGAACGACGTCCGAAAATAGCACGTGACCTCGAGTACCTTGCTGAACATGCAGAGTTTACAGGCTACCATATAGACTAGGCAAGTGCACATGTTTCAGCCAAGCATAAGCTCACGTCGCGACTGCATGTAGAATCCCTGCACGTTCGGACTACGGCGCACACACTGTATAGAGATGACGGAACACTTCCGACGATGTGTACTCGATGATTGTGTCACGTACTTTAGCGTACTTATAGATACGCTGTCTTTGTCATTGCTTTTTTTTTAATGCGTAAGTATTCTAGGGCGACATCCTTTGGAAATCTGTCCGTCCGTCTGACCGTCAGTCTTTAACGCGTGAAACGACGTGCTCCATGGGTATACATGGGGTCCTATGAGGGCACATATGAGAATGCGTTATGATACGCATCACTAGTGGCTTTATATGCTTGGTATGGAAGATGTATTAACAGTAGTTAAGGTTAATAAAAACTGATTAAATTATCTACGACGATATTATTTAAGCCTAAGTATAACTGCTGAAGGCTACCGTAGGGTAATTAAGAATAGTGAGGTTTATTAAAATAAATTAGGTTAAAATAATTCGCCACATGAAGAAAATAATAGTTGAATCATTACGCCTAATAACATTTATTAAGGGGTTTAGCACTAACTAAACCTAATAAATAATTAATTACATTAGCAAGTTTCGCCACCATAAAATTTATTAGGCCTAATTCATTAAACAAACGTCACTGTCACACGTATAATTACGCATAACTAACAAATAATAATTGAATAAATATTCATAAATTATTAGGCAAACTTTTCCATCCTACGACCAAACGCATTCGGATACGTCGGAGACGTGGGTGTGCAAGATGAGCGACTAAAGAGAATGCTTTTGCACTATCTAGCAAGTCCCGCTGGGCAGTTTTAGCAGCGGAGCCGTTTAAGCCGACCGTAATGTGTGCTGCCTGCCACTGCGTTTCCTAGCAACCACCTCGCGGAGCGTCGGTCTCTATGGTCGGGAGAGAGAAAGAAAATGAGAGCAAGAGAGAGAGAGAGTGCGCGTCGCGCGCTATGCTGGGGAGAGAGAAAGAGAAAGTGAGAGCGGTCGCGCGCACTCTCTCTCGCATTAGCGCCGAACGCTCGCGGTGTCCGTGACTGCAGCAGGCGTCTCTGGCGGCGGCTCGGCCAAGCTCCCACCTGCTGCGCGCTAGTGCGCATGCGCCGCGACGTCTTCCCGGCGCGTCGTCTGCTGCGCACCGCCCGTACACTGTGCATAGCTTTCGCCCCACTTCCCCTACGTGTGATCGGACTGCAAGGGCTTCGCGAAGCGTTCCCCGATGCCACGGACCACGAGGAAATGCTTATACAGGAAATGAATTACTTCGGAAATGCATATACAGGAAATGCATTACTTCGTATAACTTAGCATCACTTCGTATAGCCAGGACCAGCTAGGAACCGATATGCTCCGCTGTGTCTTTAGCCTTGAGCCACTAGTGCAAGCTACCCCGACTTTTTTTTTATTGCGATAGCAATTATATGGACACTCCAAAGCAGATTTCTGCCGTCGGCGTCGCCGTCGCCGTCGCCGTCGCCGTCGCCGTCGCCGTGTCCGGATCGCACCAGTGGTTTAGTACTGGGCGCTGATTTACGAAACACGCGCAAATTCGAGATAGCTTTTCTATTAAGAACTATTTTATGTTAAAAACAAGCTGTAGCCGATTTTTACGTCGTCGTGAGCGGCGATAGAAGCGATCGCCTCGGTGATGGGACCGGCAAGGTACCGGCCCTACGGCGACGCCGCCTGTGTAGGCCCGCGCAATGTGAGCTATATATAGCTGTTGTACGCGGCCGTCCGATCGCTCTAACTCTGTACTAACAATGTACATTTTGTTTTGCGCTCGAAATTTAACTGACACGTTTAGGCGCGTTTATGACTTCCACACTGCAATAAACGCAGTTGTGACCCTGCTGCCTGCGTATGTGAACGTGATAGGATATTTACACTGCTGGTGGCTCAATTCTTTGAGATGAAAACAAATTCGAATGTGACGTGTTTTGTGGGGCATCTGCTCGCTCGACCTACATTCAAGGCTAATCCTAATCTAGCTTTCCCACAGTGCGGCAAGCAATTATAATGGCACGCTAATAAGGATCCTAAGATCGTATATGATCCTAAGATCGTAACGATCCTAAGATCGGCTAATGCACGCCAATCAAAATAAAAAAGCCTACGTTACGAAATGTTTGCGCTGAAGGGAGCGGACGTTTAGCTGCGGCACCAAGTGCCTATTTATATCAGACGCTCCGTCAACAGTCACCAACGCCGCACGCATTTTGTGCGAACGCGGGCAAAACGCCGACGGCGTCGACAACAGTTCTGCGTGTTGCCGGTGCTGCTGCATGTCCAAGTTTATACAGCTGATAAAGCTACTATCATTACTCCGTATAGCTCTCTACAAATTTGCTATCGCAATTGATGCTTCGCCTTTCAAGCGAAACTGCGACAACTTTTTCTTATTATAAACAAGGATGGGGGTAGTCGAAATGTTACTCAATTTAAGTTTTTTTTTTTTTTTTGATAGGTGCATCCCTCCACGTTTCTTTCAATAATACACTGAGTAGCTAATTTGAAAAGGCTGGGAATGGCAGATAGAAGAGAAATCGTCTGAAAGTGGGCGCCGGGTTTTTAAAGGAGGAAAAATGTGAGTGGTTTTTCAAGTACTTGCAAATGTGAAATTAGTTCAACAATTATTAAATGTATACTGCTTCAAGCACATAATTCTTTTAATAAAGCCAAGCTTTCTTATGCCGTCTTTATTGCTTTCTGGCGCGTCTGCTAGGTCGTTTTCTGGCCTATTAATACGGCCTGATCCTGTATATAGCACAGCAGTAAACTGGGCGGGGCCCAGAGTTGGTGGAGTCAAAACAGGACCCATCCCGGAGGCTATGTAACCTGTGGTCACGTGGGTCACGTGAGGTTGGTATCTGTGCCTTGCGGATTTGTCCGGCGGGCACGTAATCGCTATCATGCTATAAACCACGTTGCAGAAGATTAGAAGTTTTGTCGGCTTTAATTAAGTGCTTCACATAGGCTAGAAAATGTGCGTTTGATCTGCGTAATACTTGTACATATTGTGTGACTCAATTTTTTATGCAAACTTTTAATTTTCTTATATGTCAAATAGAGTAGGCGTAGGGGTACAGCTTCCAACTTTTCCAGTTGGTCCCGATTCACACACTGTGGCTTTGGCTTTGCGCTGTTGAGCTCTACGTTGCGAGTTTGATCTCGATCATGGCGGTCGCATTTCGATGGAGGCGAAATGAAAACGCTCGCTGTTCTAGGATTTACGTGCATGTTACAGAAACCAAAGAAGTCAAAACTAATCCGGAGAGCCCTACTTTGGCATCGTGCTTAATCAGATTGTGGTTTTATCGAGTAAAACGCAAGAATTTATTACAACCTTAATTTTGTACCCCATTCAAGCTCAGCTTCCTTCTCACATGCATCATCATCAGCATCATCGTAAGCTTATATTTATGTCCGCTGCAGGACGAAGGCCTCTCCCTGCGATCTGCAATAACCCTTGCCCTGCGCTAGATGATTCAGATTTCCGCCTGCAAATTTCCTAATTTCATCACCCTCACCTAGTTTTCTGCCATCCGAGACTGCACTTCCATACTCTAGGTATCCATATTGTAACTCTAATGGTCCACCTGTTATCCATCCTACGCACTACATGGCCTGCCCAGCTCCATTTCTTTCTCTTAATGTTAATTAGAATACCGACTACCCCTGTTGGCTCTATGATCCACACCGCTATCTTCCTGTCTCTTAACGCTAGGCCTAGCATCTTTCGTTCCATCGCTCTTTGTGCGGTCCTTAACTTGTTCTCGAGATTCTTTGTTAACCTACAAGTTTCTGCCCTATATGTTAGCACGGGTAGAATGCAATGATTGTACACTTTTCTTTTCAACGACAGTGGTAAGCTCCCAGTCAGGATTTGGCAATGCCGGCCGTATGCACTCCAACCCAATTTTATTCTTCTCTAAATTACTTTCTCATGATCAGGGTCCCCTGTGAGTCATTGACCTAGATAAACGTACTCCTTTACATACTCAAGAGGCTGACTGGCGATCCTGAATTCTTGTTCCCTTACCAGGAAATTGAACATTATCTTTGTATGCCGCGCATTATTATTCAGCCCCACTCTTACACTAGCATAATAGTGCTCAAACGGAAATGATTCACTGTTCTCGCTTGTGCTGGTTTTGCCTTCGCAGGGACATTTGCCACGAACTCCTGGGCCATGCACCACTTTTCGCAGACCCGAGCTTCGCCAGGTTCTCCCAGGAGATTGGCCTCGCGTCCTTAGGTGCCCCGGATGAGTACATCGAAAAGCTGGCAACGGCAAGTACCGAACACTGTCATAGTGTGTGCTGCAATATCAGTTAGGCGGCCTGGATCGAAGTCGTTGCATCCTCGTCCGTGATGGCTCAGTTGGTATGACGCTTTGGAGCTCAGCACGAGGCGACTGACGCAATTCCTAGCCTCGGTAGCCGCGTTCCAATGAGGCCATTAGGCAAACAGGCTGTTTCATAGCGTGTCCGAGTCAAGTTAAAAGAAAAATAACACCAGGCGGGCAACATTATTTCGAAGCCCTCTACTGAGACACCTCTTACAGAGCTGGTCTTGTGACGTTAAACGCCACGGATCCTGTCCAGCTTCCGCCCAGGAAAATCTCCATTAATTCTAGAGTGAGATGTGTGGATAATGTTTCTGAAGGGAGTGACAAGTTGTGTTGCCAACTCAACTTTGAGATCGCGCTACATGTTCGTGATTGCGCAGCCAGATGTTGAAGTCTCACCCTTCGCGTCGTCACCTCTGCATCTACCTAACCTCGAAATCACTTTCACCAAGGCCGTAACAAAAAAGCCAAGTGTATATGCATCGAGCATCGGGCGTTCAACAGCACCACGTTGTCAAAATTAATCCGAAGACATCCACTACGAAGTAACGCATAGCCGCTGCATTGAATTCGACCGTTAAACCAGTGAATTGTTAAATCAAAGCCATCCTCGAAGAGCTATCTTTATATCTATATCCGTCCGTCCGTCTGTCTTTCTTTCTGTCTGTCTGTCTGTCTGTCCGTCCGTCCGTGTGTCCACCTATATATCTCTGCATCAGCCTATCGGCCTATCTTTCTGTCTATCAGTATCCTCGTCGGTCTGTTTATCTGCCGGAAGTATACATTGCAGGCGTGTCGCCTCATGCTGATTGCGCGCTTTGTAACAGCAACCCCTTACTGGAGCCTGACACAGCAGTATTTGTCATGAAAGGCCCACTCGTCCCGTTTTGGTTATTGCAAGTCACCGCCATTAGACTATAATATATAGAGACCGCTGCACTACGAAGGCGTCTCCCGGAGATCAGTGACCACCCCTTTCCTGAGTCATCCATATTTTGCTCCCCTGCATTTCCGTTTCGTTAGCAATCAATTTGTCGGCTGCATTTTCCTGCCATTAGCACTCATTCCATCGCCCTAATAGACGGCCGACTCTCTGATACGGACATCACAAGGCCTGCAAAAATCGAATTCTTTCTCTTGCTCAAATAGAATATCGTCAACATGCGTTTTACCGCAAAGCCATGCTAGAGCTATTTAGTGTACGCACGCTTATTACAAACCGCTTGAGAAATGAAGCGGCAAAAAGAAATGTAAGGGCTATAGGCGAGAGTGTCGCCATATAAGCAACTGGCTTAGTAATCTACTATAACGCAATGTTCCCACCTCCCCAATTTTATGGGCCTCCGCGCGTAACAGATTACGGAACGAGCTGACACAGATAGATAGAAGACACCAACCGCAGAGGCTCAAAAACGCTAACTTTACATGGAACCTAAAACCAACACCAATAGCTCCGAGAAAAAGGAAAAACAAAATTTAATAATTGATTACAAAATGTGAATTGATTAAACAGTTAAAACAAACGCCGAAGTACTACTCCTGACTCGCGTGTTACTCATTTTATTTTGAAGTCCAACAACTGAACCTATTCGACAAATCGCCCCCTCATTAGGAAAGCGAAAAAATGAATGTCAATGTACAATGTTATTGGGGGCAGAAATATGCCAACTATACAAGTACGTAGTACGCCATGCGGCGCTTCCAAACGATGCAGTCTCTACGATGCATTCATTTCTTTTTTGGTGTTGTTTTCTCCACCACTTTAGCCTCATTCAGTTTCTGCTGGTATCCTTGCCATTTATTCGCAAAGCCTCAAAACAGCATCATTTTTATTTTACAGTGACATTCGATGATGCTTGAGCTAGAAACATTCATGAAGTACATTGAGAGAGCATAACAGGCAACTTTCTATTTATAGAAAGGCTTAGCATTGCCCAGAAATTTCGCCGAATAAAAACATCATCCGTAAAGAAAAATCTAGCTCCTTGTCTTCGCATCTGGCGACAAATGCAAGTGGTCTTAACGGTCTCGTACAAGTTTCTACGCCACCTCGCCTATACATCGAATCTATATGCCCGCACCTGTTGCAGCCTAACCGAACGTTGACAAACACACGGATATATAACTTAGACAAAATGTTTTGACAGCACATTTCCCATACAGCGGTACGTTGAAAGCATTTTCGAGTTACACGGCGAAACACCACCTAAAAAAGACAACACTTACGACGTAGAGCTTTACACGGGGTTCTAAGACTGCTTGGATTCACAACCAATCTTAAAGGAATGTCGTCGCTGTTTAAATTTTGTAGGCGTAGCACTTAAACCCTGTCGAAGGGCGAGAAAGTTCGAATAAGCGTGTATTCCGAAGGGAACGTGTTACGAATCCCGCTCAGTTTGGTGTCGCTCAGTTTACGAAGCTGTTCGGTTTAATGGTGTTTTCAATGTCCTTCCTTCAGATCTTCCTTCATCTGCATAATGCCATGGCAACCATATCTACACAGTCTTAAGAAATACACGTCTTGCTTGAAAGACCTAGTATAGCGACTATGCATGTAAAACCTTCCTACTGAAAGTACTATAATTTTAAAACAACAGCCGTGTCAAGCAGGTTGCCGGTCCACTAGAGACACTACCACACATTGGTATTTCGATGGTTTTTGAAAGCCATGTGAAATCCGGCTGCTCTTTCACCGAACTATGCCCGAGAAGTGCTAACTCCCTGTCATGTAGTCTTTACCTGTCACTGAAACGATAGGCGAAAATGGCTGGTTTCACAGAAGACGGTTTAGCACCGTGAATTGAAGCCTTAAAAATATCTCTCTGGGTGTGTTTCTTGTTGATTTAATTTCATACGAATACATCAAATGTTACATTTAGCGAACAAGCCGGCTGCATCTGTAGCAGCGAAACAGCACCTAAATTCCCATTGGCTACGACGCTACGTCACGAACACGTCACGTCGCGAGCGCGCCTCGACGGAGCAGAGTGGGCGAAAGGAAACACCTGCTGCCACAATAGCGCGCTAGGTGTTGAGTGAGGGGAGAGGGCATCGCAACGACGCCACGTCACCCGAGCCTTGTCAAAACTCCGAACCCTTCTACCGTTTGAAGTTGAACGCCAGATCGACTATACATTCTCTCTGTCGCACCTACATAACTAAATAAATAAAATAGAGATTTCACCAAGCTCGCCAAGCTACGGAATCCGGTTATTAGTGCAGGAAACCTTCTTTTAGCGCTAAAATGAAAATGAAATTCTCAGAACTGAAAAATATAAATGATAACTATTTCGCTATGTAGTTTGCACGCCCTACTTCAAGTGTTAATGCAAGGCTACCTAGGCCTAGAACCCATTTGTTTGCACTGTCCCTACAGGAAACGACTGGGGGCGCCCTAGAAGACACGTATGTTTGTCTTCCCGCTTCTGCCCGCGGTTTCAACTCTCGTCTCACTCTTCAAACAGCCATGGCGGTTACTTCCGGGTCCCGGCAATTTGTCCCCCGCTTATCGAGCTAGCTCTCCCAGCCACCATCACGTTTCTCCTGAAATAAAGAATTCTCGTGCTCTACTCCTGGAGCGGGAAACGATACAGGATTATAGGTATTTGCCCAAGACGTCGCGCTTCCGCTATCGTCACGAGTGAAATCTTGTCTGACCGAGCAACGATGGTCTACGACTACCCTCTGCTCCACTACAACCCTCCTATATCCTCGGCTCATGTGGAAGCCGGGCATTTTTGTGGAAGCCGGGTGTCTTTCCGGCTGCGGGAGTGCACACTGGCCAAGCTGCCTCGTATGCACACAGCCTTGAGGTCGGGGTAGTCGATGCGCTGTCGTGTATTCGCACTTCTCCCAACTAAATCAAGCATTTCCGCAGGGGCGTAAGAAAGTATGCTGCGCAGTGTTTAAGCGGCCGCAGCACAGCGTCAGTGCTGGTACCCCAAGAAGTGTCGGGAGCCGCAAACGTAGGCGAGGACGTTAAAAATGCGTAAGTAAATTTGGGCTGAGCGACTTGAAAGGATACTATACAGAGAAACGCTTAGTCAGTCTAAACTGACAAAGTATTCTTTTACGACTATTGAATTCGTATCGCGGCAATAGGCTGTATAGTAGAAGGGAAAATAAACGTCGTATTGTAGAAACGTATTTTTTTTTTTTTTTACTGATACTGCTCGACTATTTTTTTTTTCTCTTTAGTGTTGCTAAACAATACGAATTCTGGACTATTTGGTTGCTGAACGAAACTAGGCTACCGCAGGAGCTCCGGCCTCTCAGTGCCCCAGGAACAGTGAAAGTAGTCCCAAATAAGTTTGCAAGTCTGTGGCATTAAAATGTGCTATAGTCGGGGAAGTGGGCTCCACTTCACGAGCATAGATCAGGCGACAAGAAAATAGTTGGTAGTTGGGACCCAGGAATTCCTTTTTATAGCCTCCTTGGTTGGCACACGTGACCATTGCACGTGAACAACGCCACCACCGACCACTGCAAAGCTCTCGCGTGGCAGCAGGTGTGTCTCAAAGAGATATCATACTTGGCATTCGGCGACTAACTCGCCCGTTCGAGCACGAAAACGGGCGGAAAAAGAAAACTAAGAAACCCTGGTTGATAGCGAAAGCTTCACTGCCCTCGCTAGGCCCATTGTCGAGTTGTGGCCGAGGTGTGGTTTCGCAATGATATACAGACATGTTTGCAATGAATACAGTGTTTATTGACCATTTTTATGCCTACGAAGTCACTGCGGTGATCGGTAAAGTAGTTAGACTTGGTTGCAGCTCGCAGCCGGGCCCAACTCTACTCGGGCAACGGCGGCAATGTCTCCTTTCAGGGCTCCAAAGGCCTAAATATAGTCCGACGTAGCGTGAACGCGCGCACACGTTATGTCACGTTGGCGAGAACAACAGCGGCTATAGTTCGACCGATGGTTCTACGTACTGGCGTTGCCAACGTAACTGGACGCGCGGCCAATGCGCGCCGACGTGGCCGGCGTCTGATGACGCTCGCCCGCGTGTCGATAAAGTCGTACTATAAACGCGCCTTGTGAGTATCTTGTGATTTGACCTCTAGCTCTCAAGGTTAAAACTGTTGAGTCGCTGACGGCTGCCCGAGGTAGCGTAATGGAGCTTTCGCTTCAAAACAAGATATGTTATTGCCATGTATTTAGACAGAATATCTCGAGCTAAAGCTTCCTCTTAGTATCACCTAACAGGGGCTTACTTGAGCGAGAGCTCCCAGGAAGGCCCATCGGGAACAGCATGTATACACATGTTAATTTTTTTCCTACGTCGTATTTTAAGCGCGTGTCACTCTTCGTTGGTAAGGCACCTGGTACTTGTTTACGCGTTTATCGCAAACCTGACCGGTGCTCTCTTTTTTCCATTACAGTGCTACTGGTTCACAATAGAATTCGGCATCTGCAAACAAGACGGGCAGCTCAAGGCCTACGGTGCCGGCCTGCTCTCATCATTCGGTGAACTAGAGGTAAGCAGTTCACTTCCGTGCCTCTTAATGACGATAAGCGAGAACTTCAATTCTTTACCATCGATTTAGCATTGGTTGGTAGACACCGGTAGACACACGTTAGACACCTTATCATCACGTTTCATGTAAATAACACTTGCCCTACGTTTGTGACAATATTTATATGCAGTAAAAAAGTGCCTTGTGACCTAATGGGTAGAATATCGTCTGGCCTTTGTGCTGGGTACACGAACTCGATCCAACCGCCATCGGGTAAGTATTTTTCTTTGATTGAAGGGGCCCGAATCGAGGCGAGGCAGGACCGTACCTACCTACCGCGAAGTGCCTAGAAGGAGGCAAAGAACGCGTTATATTTAAGTCATAAATTTAACTAGAATCCCATATTTTTTAGTAAAGCAGAGTATCGGTGAACGGAAGTTGCTTAAACAAAATAGCCGCCTAAATGAAACAATAGCCTCTAAATTGGTCGGTTTTGTGCTTGGGCAATGCAAAAAAAAAAAAAAAACCTTTGGTTAATGGGAATCAAAATTTTAGCAACTCTGTAATCGGAATGACAAACTAAGCTCTCAAGTATTTTTGCTAAGAGGCAGCTGATCTGAAATCGATTCTTTTGCGACAGATGTCTTCTGCTCAGAAAGCCAACAATAAAAAGCGGGGGCAAAGACTCGTGCAGGTAAACATTTGTTAGACGTCTAATGTTACGCGTGTACAAATCTGTACAGCATCGCAGCGCCACCACCCGCCCGCCCCATTGGCGGTCAAAATAAGGGCAACGAAAATTTCGGATGCCTTATAGCGTGCCATTCGTTATTTAGGACTCCCACTGCACGACCACGTGCTATTCTTCTACGAATTGGAGCAGTAAGAGCTGCTTTTGCTTTGATACGTCACCGGCTCACCCTCTAAAGACAAAGTCACGATGCCTACAGTCAATCCAGCAGCCGTCAACAACGCCCAAACCACTGGACAAACTAGCTGCTACATTCACTTCTTTATGCTTAACATACGTAACAGTCTTATAAGGGTGTATGGCATAGTGCTGTACATCTGCACATTGTCTTTTTCGATAAACAGAGCATCGGTTAATTGGAACATATTCCTCCGTTCTCTTGAGGTTCCCTTTAGCGACAGCCTGCTCTATTGCGAAACAGTCGTCGCAGGGACACGTGGTATTTCTACACCATGTTTGCGCAACTTTCATTTCCACACTGCTAATAAGTCAAGCATGCGTTCGACGTTCCAAAGAAAACTTTTCCATTCACATCTAAGTCATATGTCTCAGCCATATGCTGCCAAGTTCTTCGCAAATTCCGGGACTAAAAAGACAGCAAGCATTTCCGTTTCTAAACTCGTAAGCTCGCCGACTGCTATCTCGCGTCTACTCATTCATGCACAATGATGAACGGTGAGTGGCAGGCCCGGCAAAATCTCAAGCTCCGCGAGATTCTTGCTGTAGCAGCAACTCGAACACCACTGCGCGCCTTGTCTATTCAAATATAACAAGGAACAAAGCAGCAACGTTGCATTTGCCAAAAATTTAGCAATAAGGCACTCAAGATATAAGCTAAGCTAAAGCTTAACGTTATGATAAAATATGAATGGATTGACGGTGTAAGAAGGCAGCCTTGGTTTTATTACGGGGAAGAGTAGAGACTACAATGTTCTTCCTCCATCCTCCTTTTAATTTTCACGCCATCTATTTCATTTTTTGTTAGGCACATTTCCCATATGTGTCTCACACAGACACAAGCACTTAACACAGACTAGCTGACAGGGCTGCATCCGTATTTTGAGGTTCTGTATTATTCATTTTAACAGCGGAGCTGTTTAAGCTCTTGGTTAGGCCGCGTAGTGCGAACGAAAGCTGCACCTGGCGATGACGTCAACGTGCGTCGCCTAGCAACCACCTCGCGGAGCAGCGTGTGCCTCGCCTCCTCTCCGTGCCGTGCCCGTGTTGCCTTGACATGGGAGGTTGAGGAGAGGGAATGTTACCTATTTTTATCGCTACTGTGGTCAATTTCCTGCGACAGGCTTCCTCAGGTTTTCAGTGCACAAGTTTTCATTCATTCCTGGCTTTTTTATTTGCGAGGAAATCATTCAGGGCACCTCCCGAAATCTTTGCTGTGGGCGTCGGCGCAAAATCACGTGGGCCGATTCCGGCGATAGTTATAACCAAAGTGGAGGGTGGGTCAATTATGTGTGCATGATGTGCGTTCTCGAAAGCTCTTCAATTGCTTTGCAAAAATGGATGACCTTGGAGTCAATGTAATGAAAGGCATGGTTAAGTCGTTTTATATATTGCTATCGCATTGTAATCACTGACGTGCAGCATGAGGACTGTCAAACAAAGAGATATAAGGAAACGAGATACTCCACACTACCTTGCGACTGGAGAAGGAGACAAGGGGTACGAAAGATGGTATGGCATGATAAAACTTTATTACGGTCCCTCGGAACGCGCGGCAGCACGTAACGGGCCGCTCCCACGTCGGTACAGAAAGGCCGAGCCTCTGTGTTACGTCGCGGGCCCGATGGACAGCCCATAGCTGTGCTTCAAGATCGGGGCTGCTTAGGACAGCCTCCCATTTGGACGACGTGACATCGTCGCCGTCGCGTAACGCGGTGCACCGCCAGAGCATATGTTCCAAGTCGGCTAGGTACGAAAGATGTGGGAAAAGAAAGAACGACAAAGAATAAATGGGAAGAATGAGCTAGATAAGACTGTCTGCGTGGGCCTTTTGCGCGGCTGCACTAGGACGGGTAAGTTGGTTTTCCTAAGTGGGAAGCTAGAGTGTTGCGGCGAAGAAACACGAAGAAAAGGGGCACATAAAAAGCGCTCACACACCACTGGCATGTGTCTCCACTGCTTGCTCCTGGCCATGTCTTGCATCTATGCTCTGCTTGTATGTATACCATCTGATTTGTGTTTCCACTGCTTGTTACGTGCCCTCTTGCTTGTATGTCACAGTAGGTAAGTTTCCCCTGCTTTCATGTGTCCTCGGCGTGTGTGTCACAACAGGCATGTGTTTCCGCTGCTTGTATGTGTCATGTGCTTATAGCCACAACTTGTATGTGTCCACTGCTTGTGTGTGTACGCTGCTTGTGTGTCACGACTTCCTGTGTCCTCGTCCATCCGTGTCTCTTCGCCGCAGCGTCAAAATATCCCAGTGGCGTCTGCGCATTTTCTCACTACAGCTTCAACGCTCCCACGTTAACGACGCCGTACGTTGTTTTTTTTTTCTTTTCAGTACTGTCTCAGCGGAAAGCCGGAAATGAAGCCTTTCGACCCAGCGGTGACCGGTGAGCAGAAGTACCCTATAACCCAGTACCAGCCAATCTACTACGTGGCGCAAAGCTTCCAGAACGCCCAGAAGAAAGTCAGGTAAGGGAAATGGTTTTGTACATAGCGAGGCCTTTATTAACATCTGAGGTAGCATTTTACAGAGTTGGCGGAAAACAACAGGAAGTCTTAAAATAGAATGTGGTGATGCACTTACGTTAAACGCGATCACTTCTAGAAATTTAGAAATGTTGTAGCGAAAACTAGAGCATGCTATCCTCAATACGCACGAAAAAAAACATAAGCGGAATGTGCTAACTGCACTTGAGAAGTCTCGCTGATGCTGCTTCGACGGTATGCTAAGCCGCGTGCGTTCCTCCAATTCTAAAGCCAGTCGATACCAGTAGAAGGTGTCATGCCAGTTGAACCATGTGTTTGCGTGCTTGTCACTGGTTGGCGTTGCCTCTAAGCGACGCCATCTGAAAGCCGTCTTGGGGATTGTCTTTAGATCTTACAATTAAACGAGATATAAACGAACATGGAAGAGAAAGATTGAACTACATTAAACAAGTACAATTTTGCGATAGCGAAAACTGCTGCCCTTCCATGTGGGTAAACATTACAACAAAAGGACGATGACACTCTAGAGTTCCCACACATCTTCGCATTGACGTCAAGAATTCTTACGGCATCTGTACTCGGTCTAGTTAAGTGTCTCATTGATGAATGACAACGCAGCAGCCGAATGTCAACGAAAAGCTCAACATAGCAAGTTCGAAGCACTGTTACTTGGCAAAACAGTCCAGATACTGACAGATACGGACAGTGCGGATACGGATGCCCCAAGGCAACCATGACTACGTTTGGAATTTGAACAGATAACTCTCCTCATATGCGAACTATAGTTGTATATTTAATTTGCTTTACATTCCGTGTGTGACACCACAGCAGCCGGCAATCTTGCATCTATCTGCTCTGAGCGAAATATCAAAAGAAACCAAGTCGAGTGCCAAACTTCTTCCTGGTCCCGTGTTATTTCTCGAAACCAACAAACGACGCTTGATTTCTGTTATTCAGTGTTGGCCGAAGACATTTCGCCAAAGATTTCATGCTCAAAACCGAAACTCGGCGAGCAAAAAAAAAAAAAAAAGAAATTGTCTAGTATGTTGCCTGTAGGCAACACTCGTCATTAAATGGTTAAATCTATGACGTCACAGAGACGAGCTGGTTTTGGCACGACATTAGGAAAACCGAAGTGTTTAGCCTTGATTGGCTTCTTTAATAACCACTCATATTTCACTTCAGAATCAGCTTTTCAAAGATACACAACCAGCCTAAATTGACGTAGTCTTATTCTGTACCTGGAGTAGTAGAGCTATCGCTCTAGAAGACTCAGATTACTTGCCAACTTGTCGACAGGTGGATAAAAACTTTAGCGTTCTTATTATTAATGGGACATAGAAGTGTAAGTTGGCAAGCAATCTGAGTCTTCTAGATCGATAGCTCTGCTACTCCAGGTACAAACCCAGAAAACGCCTGGTTCCCTAAATCTGACCTTCAAGATCAGCCAAGGTCAAACTGGGACTTAGCCTGCCACCACCGGCGGCTGCTGCGTACGCCGCGTGGGCGCCCATATCTTGAAAGCGATCTGCGAAGTGTACAAAGAGCGCCGAGTGCTGGTAGCTTCGTGTGCGCTGTGCTTTCGACGCTTAGTTCGCGTTGAAGCGAGACGCAGAATGAAAGTCAATTCGCTCGCTGCTGCTGCTGCCCCGCCGAGCCGCGTCTGTATGTTGTCGTGTGGTGCAATTGTAGACGCGGTAGTTGCTGACGGCGCCGAGCAGCGTCGGTCCTTTACCAAAGCAAGCAATACCGTGAGCTATCGCTCGACAAACTTGGTTTAACCGCGTTGGACTACGGCACACTTTCTTTTTTTTTACTTTATGCAGGGAGTACGCTCTGTCGATCCCGAGGCCTTTCACAGTACGCTACAACCCGTACACCCAGAGTGTCGAGATTGTCGACACAAACATACAAGTGCAAAACCTGGCATGTGACATTCAGTGTGAGTATTGACTTTTTGTGCAATGTGCAACTACCGAGCTCTGTAATAGCACAAAGGTCCGCCTCACGAAAAAAGTATTCGACAAGACAATGCCTAGTTAACACCCAGTAAACAGTAAGGGAATACATGTCATAGGGCGCCGCGCTTTCCCGTAAAAAAATGGAATGATCCCGTAGATTTTCATTACTAGAGAAAGCAGATTTACCAAAAGTTACAAATCACCATATTTTAACTATAAGACATCTGGTTGCATTATGTCGGGCACACTTCATGGCAGAAAACCTTCAGAACGGAAACTCGCGCTTACGAGGCAGCTGCAAAGACATAAATTGCGTTAGCAACTTTATCATTAAGCATGATCAGAAGAGCAAAAAACTGGGCAAGTTGGTTTGGATCCATGGTTCGGGGCAGCGCAAGCGCTGCTAGATCAGTGAGCCATGTTAGCCGTATTGCTGTCACCGTGCTCGTCTATTGCTGCCATCATGCTCAGAGTCATAAATTACACATGAAGCGCACCGCCACTGTCGCATATAATTTGAAAGCTTTTAATTGGCGATGCGCGGGAAGACGGATCTCTGAACATTTTCTCCGGTGTACCCTACATACGACATCACGCTTCCTCTAATGCCTAGTATAAATTGCCACAATTCCGCTTTCGTCATTCGGTACAGTGTCTGCACCTTTGTGACTTACTGGCAGATGCCAATATGTATGCGGCAACTTTAAAAACAGACGCTGAATTTTATGCACAGCCAGTCACTGATTGAACTATATTCTATAATACAAACTTCCACGAACACATTTACAAGCTCGGGAAATTAAATCAGCTTGGTACGAAATCGTCACCCACAGTGTAGAAATATTCCAGCCATTCAAACGTAAGCCAAATGATACCTAAAACGTAAACTGATACTTCCAATTCGTACAAGCCGTACACCTCAGCCTGCAGTAAAACCCAAGTTGAGACGTCACCAAAAAAAAAAAAAAAAGAAATACATGGGGGAAGTGCCTCAGGACGTTCATTAAAGTTTTACCTCCATCCATCCATCCATGGGGGAAGTGGGTTAACGGACGTAAACATTTCTCTAAAGGGATGCTTTCTGTCGAAAATATGTGTTTTGCACCTAACTTATACATCAAACTGTGTTGCTACTTGCATGCCGAGTGTAAAGGTACTACAGAAAAAGTATATGTATGTATTGTCAAGTTTGGAAAGTAGGCAATGACACATCCAAAGCACGGTCCCTCTCACCACAGCCATCACTCTAAACTGCGAAGACTCATTTCATCGCCGGAGGCACCATTTCCCAATACTTTGTTGCGTCGAAATATAGGCACCACTTCTTCGCATATGGGTCGATGCTTACTAGAAAAACCATTTGCGACAGAAGCACTCTCGTCATCTTTGGGCCTCGTGCCCATGATGAAACGCCGGAGCGCTTTCATTTTGCGATGCGAGTTATAGGTAGGCAGGTTCTCTTTATCTCCTTCCTTATTTTTTCCATGCCAGAGCAGCACGGAAATCGATGAATAGAGGCTCCATTTTTTTAGGAAGAGCTTTGACAGTGAAGCCAGCAAGATTACGCTCCTCACTTTGTCAAGCTGACGTCAAGGATTTAGGTGCATCGTTTGAGTAGTATTTCCGTGGGAGAGGCAACTCTGACGCAACGAGAAAGCGCACAGTGTTACTTCGCAACGTTGGCGGCATTACTTGCAGAGATTCAAATAATCCTCCAACAAGCACACCGGGGTTTGCGCCAGTAGTAGGGAGGGAGTAGGCGGAGTGCGCGAGAGGTGTTAGGTGGGCCGGTGTTGTCGCATAGCTTATTCGATTTTCGCGCAAGCAAGCCACAGGCAAAAAATAGGAACAGACCTGATTGTAGGGGAGGCGAAAATATATTCATCCTCATCACTCCGGGGATACGACATCGTCTGTCGGCAGCGCAATCTAATCTTCAGGTGAATCAAAGGAATGCGGTTGACGTGATGATATGTCACGCTGGTGTTGCTGGTTTCTTCCAGCATGAAATATATACGACTAAAATGACATCTCCCATTCCATTCATATATATATTAGCAGAAATGTAGTTCCCAGTGGGAACTCTCGAGGCAGACAATCCTGAATGATAATATTTTAGCCCTACCCTTATCCTACCCGCTCGCTTTCTGTACTTGGGGCTATCTTTGTCCCACAGAAGACAGGAGACAAGTTGACTTGGTGCCTAATGTTCTGAGTAGGAAAGAAACGCCGTGCTCGGCAATGCAGTGACTGTTTCCAGGACTGCGGACTCTGCATCAAGCAAGCCTTTGCTTGAAGCCTGACATCTTCATTCGTGAAGGTCATGAATATATATGGAGTTGTACAAATGAATACGAAATGTTTGCAACTGGAACATGGCTGCCTTCTTTTTCGAGAATCATTCTTCGTCGGATCAGCTATGCAAATGGAGTTGCGGCAGCGTCCCCTATGCGCATGGGAGTATTGCCAGCGCAGCAATTGAATTCTGCAGCAGATCAGGTGGGGGAACTGGTAAATATCGGTCTCGCTCCCTTGACTCCCCTTGTGAATACGCAAGAGTAATGAGGAGTTTTGTACTCGTCGTGCGGTCTCCACTCGTCTACGTTTGGACAATTGTGCTTCTTCGCCTACAATTTGCAGATACTAGTGCAAATCCCATCCATCGTTGCCTGTGTTAGGCTTATTTTCATACCCGACGCTGTTATATTGTACAGCGTGTAAAAAGATGTTTATGCCTCGTCATCTATATTATGGCCGAACTTGTACATAAAGAAGAAATATGGTCCGAATCGGACATTATATTGTGAACTGTACCTGTATATCACTCACAGCTCTTTCCGTACTTCTCTATTACAGTCGACATGACGCTTTGTCTGATGCCTTGAAGAAAATCTGAGCACCATCGACATAGTACACCGGCATTCATCGAAGAAAAAGCCGGAACACACGACCATCTTCCGCCAGAGGCGAACGCGAAGAGCTTTCAAGGAGAGATGATACTTCTGCACTGTATATCGCTGTTCACGAATAAAACTGTTTTATCTTAATTCAAATGAATACGGCTATCAAGGGCCATTTCAGGGGCCCATCACCAGATCCCAGTGTAAATTTGAGGTATACACTAGAGGGTCTAAAGAATTGCCATGGTAGCGTTTTAAGGTAATAACTTTTTAGTTGATTCCTTATTACAGGACACGGGAGGAATTGAAATGGCCCATTGCCTTGTGGCCAGGAGATGAGCTTCACTGTCAAGGTAGAAAGTGCCACCTTTCGCTTCGACTGGGTCACGTGTACGCGCCTTTTTTTTACAGCGAAGCTGTATATGGCTAGGTTCTGGCGGATCGCGTCCGCGGACAGAACGACGCGTAGAACAACAAAGTGGGCAGATCCTGGTCATAGTACAGAAGGGGTCCCAGCTCAATGGCACATGCCCCTGTGGGCTCGGGGACCTAACTATAACGCTCCCTTGTCACACGTGGGACCCAAAGAGACAAAAGTACCAGCCCTTCCCCTATCGATAAAATGGAGGTAAGCGAAACTTCTCGCGTGTCTATATGACCTTCGTCGAAATTTTCTTTCTCTCTCTCTCTTCCTTTCTCTCTCTCTTCCTCCCTCTCGCCCTCTATCTCTCTTTCTCTCTTGCTTCCATTCTCTCTTTCTTCCTTTCTCTGACCTTCGTCGTGACTTTCTCTCTTTCTCCCTCTTTCTCTCTATCTATGTATCTATCTAGCTTTCTCGCTCTCCTTATTTCTTTCTCTCCCTTTCTGTATAATTCTTTCCCTATCTCCTTATTTATTTCTCTCTCTCTCTTTCTCAACGTTTTTCTTTCTTTCTTCCTTTCTTTCTCTTTCTCTCTCTTTTTTTTGTTCCCTAGTATGTGCCATTGAGCTTGGACCTTTTCTGCACTATCGCCAGGATCGGAGCACGGCGCAGAACGCGCGTTTGTTCTCCGCGAAAGCGCGCGTCCCTCGCGCACTTTCACTCCCACATACAGCATGCGGCGCGTGGCGACAATTTCATCGCCGTTTGACGTCATACGGAACCTCACGGCGACGGCGACGGCGAAGGCCGAAATCCACTTTGAGTGTCGGTATAATGCTCTCGCAATAAAACAATGCGCCGGAGCGATGAACGCTGTTGCCCAAGCGCTAGTCTATGACGATGCGTGTCGAAACGTCGGTGATAAAACGTAATAGTCTACCAAGCAATAGCTGTGACAGATTCTCTGTTGACAAAGCCATTTCTCTAGTGACGCTATCAGCTGCCCCTTGGACTCGATATCGGTAAGACCCGTGTCGCTCGCTCCGAAGAGGAAGAGCGCACCTTCAAGGAGCGCCGGCGCGCTTAACAGCCCGAATGGATGCGAAAGCGACGAGAAGCCGAACGCGCAGCGGCCCAACGTGCTGCGGCCGATGGTGCAAGGTGGTGTGAATCTAGACGCCTAAACTTGCTTTCACTCGCGCATGCAGCATACGGCGCGCGGCGACGCAACGAAGATATGTGCTCTATCAATTCAACCATTTCACATGACCACCAAATTGAAAAAAAAAATTAAATATCATTAAACAAAGCCAACAGCTTCGCTGGTCTTCCATCTTCACATAGTGGAAGGGGTGTGAATGTTTTCATCTTGCTTCTCTTTCTTTTTTGCTGCCGGCGCACTTCGAGTGGCGCTATTGCACGTTCTCCACATCGGTTCTTGTTGCCTACCGGTATCTTACAGACGAGAAAAAAAATATTTTCGTCATTTAAATGTCACGTGAAGATGTTGAAAGTAACAGCTTTATGTACACCGAGAAAGCAACTGCCTTCTAATCCTTATCATGGTACCAACTACTTTTCCTTTAGTAAACACAATTAAAAATAAAAATCGCGGCCAAAGCACTCATTACAAAGGGTAATCCAGCGAAGCTGAAACGCGTGGCCCCGGTGTTTATCACTGGGTTAATCCCGACGATTCATTAAAGCATTTCTCAATTATTGTTTAGGTCTTTGTGTTTCTTAATGAGGCTACACACACGTTCGACTGTGACGGGGAGAACGACGTCACTAAACGGTACGCCCGCAGTCCGCCGCTTTCGCTTGCATTCCATGTCTCGAGTTTGCTCGAGGTTGCGTGGTTAGCAGCATTCGCCCGCCATTGCCGCTTGCAATTCTTCGAAAATACATTGCTTCAAAATTCAATCTGTCCATTACGTAAGAGAATGAATGTCTCATACCCACTTAAGCAATGGTTCATACCCCCGTAAACGCTGCCTCCCCATTACGACGACAGAAGAGAAGGGAAATTCTACGCTGGAATCATGAGCGGCAACGCAGCCAGCTGTGGAAGAAGACGACGACGACGACGAACGCGAGAGCCGTGGCACGAGCGCGTGCCGAGCTCGAGCACGAGCGCAACCCGACGGGCGCCAACGAGCCAGCTGCGGAAGAAGACGACGAAGCTCGAGCCAATGCTTATTGTTAGTTTTCTGTACACAGGCGAAGGACAGACGCTTTTTCGTCTCGCCTGGCCATATAAAGCTTCGTGTTAAAAATTAAATTCTGGAGTTTTGCGTGTCAAAAGCACGATATGATTATGATGCATGCCGTATAGAACGAGACTCCGGGTTAATTCTAACCACCTGGGGTTCTTTCACGTGCACCCAATGCACAGTACAAGGGTGTTCTTGCATTTTGCCCCCATCGAAATGCGGCCGCCGCGGCTGGGATTCGATCCCGCAACCTCCGGCTTAGCAATAGTAAACACATGGACGAAGATGTAACATCGTGCCGTGAGTTGGCATGTGCATGCTATTATCTCCTTGGTTTTCACGTCACCTTAAAGTATTCGGATAGCACTTCACGATTGTTTTCCCTTGTCTTTGACGACCGAGTGTTCCAAATCAAAACCGTGCCGTTTTTTTTTTTTTTTTCTCTAAAACGAAAGCAAAGAATACGATTAAACCCCTGCGGTGCAGTTACGAATGCACCTGACTTTATATCCGTGGAGACGGAATACTTTACGCAATCACTTCCAAGTTTATCTTCAAAAAAAAAAAATACTGACGAGAGTGTGAACTATCATGCACAATCAGGTAATTCAGGTATCGTGCATCATGAGGTATTTAAAAGAAGAATCTTCAAGTGTCACATGACCGATGGCAGTGATGTTAAATCGTTAAAAGTGATTACCACACTACTTCTATAGAACGGCGATATGGTTGTTAACAACACGGTAATACGGTGGCAGTACTATGACAATACATTTCACTTGTCGAGGATGCCTAAATAAACCATAGGTGGATAGATCTACTTCTTTCTATCCTTGGCAAAGAAACGTGCCGAACATAAACCTGATACTGTTGCCTACGACAGAAGGTATGGAATCTGGTAAATAACAGAAATCTTTTCAAAATAAGCGCGCACGGAAGTGCCAGATTTTGTAAAAGGCATCACACCGCACGTGTCTCTGTTCTCTTCTAGTATGAAGTGGTTCCCGTGAAGAGAATGACGTAGACAGTATCCTAGGTGCTCCACTGCTGTGTGTTCTACGGCAAAACATAAGTAAAGCAATATTGCAACACTCTATTAGTGGTAGACGACGCAGAGGAAGCTCGTGGTTGCGGCCGCCAAAAGTAAACAGCCGTGCACTTTGAGCTGTCTGCTTTGCCGTTACCTCTCACGACAACGTAAGTAAAAATAAAAAAAAACAAGAATTGCATTTAAAATCGCAACACTCACCAAACTTTGATCAATACACACCGCAGGTTTTTGTTTATTATATGGACACGTAATATTCCTTTATTCCTGCAATAATTTTGGCAGCACCCAAAATCGCCGGAGTGAGGCGCCGCGGTTTTCTTATGCGCATGTTTTCGTTTTTACTTTTGGTCATCATGCGCACTATTTCTACCACAGTCACTGGAATGGAGCTATACTTAAACAGTCTGTGTGGAGCTTTTAAATTTCATACCTAACGACTGGAAAGTTGCCAAAGTAGTCCTAGTCCACAAAAAGGGAGACAAGCTTAATGTAGAAAATTACAGACCTATCTCTCTACTCTGCACCTCTTCTAAGGTAATGGAACATTTTATTTCTAAGCACTTAAGTTCCTTTTTAGAAAATAACGACTTCTTTAGTGAGAGTCAGCACGAATTCAGGCGTGGCTTTTCGACCACTACGCAGTTACTTCATATGACTAACGAAATACTGGCAATCATGGACCGAGGTGGGCAGTTAGACATTATTTTTTTAGATTTCGAGAAAGCGTTCGATCGGGTCCCACACAAAAAAAATGACGATGCCGCTAAAAAGCATCATACGCAGCGAACAAACTTTGCGTTGGCTTGATTCCTACTTGACGCATCGAAAACAATTTGTCAGCATAGGTCCTTCGAATTCACCGCTTGCCTCTGTAGTTTCGGGGGTTCCATAGGGCTGGGTATTAGGGCCACTTCTTTTTCTTATTTACCTAAATGACCTGGCTTGCAAATTTGCCGTACGGTGCCGCTTTATTGCGGACGACTGTATTGTTTACTCGAGCATCCAATCTGTGGATGACCAATCACGCTTAACCGACTATTTAATATCAATACACGACTGGTGTATCCAGTGGCATATGACTCTAAACATTTCGAAATGCGCGCACATGGTTATTACACGTAAAAAAAATCCGCTAATTTGCACCTACCAAATAAATCATATGGATATTAAACAAGTAGAGAAATTCACATATCTTGGAATTACAGTTGACTCGAAGATGAGCTATAACGCTCATGTTCGGTATGTTTCCTCGGCAGCAACGAAAAAGTTATGGTTATTAAAGCACCGTTTAAAAAACTGCACCAGTGCCACCAAATTAACCGCATATAAGACAGTTATTAGGTCAATACTCGAGTATGCAGATATTTTCTGGGACCCTCACACAAATACTGGCATAGACATTATCGAAAGCGTTCAAAAAAAAGCTCTTCGATTTATATACAATGCTTATGATTGGCGCATTTCAGTCACCGATTTAAGATTACGATCTGGGCTCCAGACACTAGAAACTCGTCGCAAAATGCACCGTCTACAAACAATGTATAACATAGTTAACAACCACACTAAAATTAGGTTTGACAACTACATGCAATTTAATACATCGCGCCTGACCAGAGGTAAGCACAATCAAACAATCTTAGTGCCGCATGCTAGAACAAACGCATATAGTTCTTCTTTCCTGCCCAAAACAATTCGCGAATGGAACGCCCTTCCGCAAAGTGTGGTCAATTCAACCACCCCCGATTCCTTCTTATCTGCAGTACAGACGTACTTGTAATGTCATGCGCTCATCGTTTCTTTTTATTGCGATAGCAGTTATATGGACACTCCAAAGCAGATTTCTGCCGTCGCCGTCGCCGTGAGGTTCCGTATGACGTCAATGGAGATGAAATCGTCGCCGCGATGATAAGTGGTTCTTGAGGGAAAGGGAAAGGTTGGCGCTATCTTCTGCAGCCCTTGAGGGAGCACGGCTCAGCGCCAACGGGGAGGGGTAAGTGGGAGCGAAAGAAGGGATAGAGTGGAGTCGCCATGGCTGGGCGAGGCGACCGAACGCTGTATGTGCGAGTGAAAGGGCGCGATGGACGCGCACTTTCACGGGGAGTGAACCCACGGCGACAAACGCGCGTTCTGCGCCGTGCTCCCTTAAGGGCTGCAGGAGTAGGCGTCTCTTTCCTCCTTTACAATCGCCATATATGTAGAGCAAACGCGCCTTCTTCCGACGCGCAAAAGGCCGTGGGGGGAGTGGGACGGAAGGTAGGCGACGTTTAGCTGCGGCACCAAGTGCCTATTTATATCAGAGGCTCCGGCAACAGTCACCAACGCCGCACGCGTTTCGTGCGAACGCGGGCAAAACGCCGACGGCGTCGACAACAGTTCTGCGTGTTGCCGGTGCTGCTGCATGTCCAAGTTTATACAGCTGATAAAGCTACTATCATTACTCCGTATAGATATCTACAAATTTGCTATCGCAATTGATGCTTCGCCTTTCAGGTGAAACTGCGACAACTTTTTGCTAGTGTTGGATATTCTGATGTCTCTTTTATTACGCCTCTCCTATTGGCAGCAAATGTGATGGCGTCATCGTATTGCTTTGTACTGTGTATTAGAATATGTTTGCCTTGCCTATTGGACTGTCCTTTTTTTTTTTTTGCTTGTTCCCTTGAGGAAAAAGAGTTTGAAATCACGATGTTTGTACCACTCCTGCCTGGGCTTCCACATGGAAGCTGGCAGTATTGTGAAATAATAATAATAATAATAATAATAATAATAATAATAATAATAATAATAATAATAATAATAATAATAATAATAATAATAATAATAATAATAATAAAAGCGCCATTAGCCAGGTGTCCTGCACTGTAAAATAATGTACACCATTAAAAGGGAATGAGGGTGTAAATTGTTTTGCACTGTGACGTGGGACACCTGAGAGCTTGGCACTAGACTCGGAAACACGTAGTAAAGCTTCTCCGTAATCGGAGGCATCAGGAGCAAAAAAAATCGAAAGACATAGAGCTCGGTATGTACAATAAATGAACTCTGAGTTTAGACCAACGAAAGCCGTTTCTAGAAGTACTCTCGTCCTGATAACATCAGTGCCCTGTCAAAACGAGGAGCTTTGTTCCGACAGGCTGAGTGGCTAAGTTCGGCGAAGTACGCGAATTGCCTTGTCTAACAAACGTGAAGTTTGAAATCGCAAAGCAAACTAGCTAGCGCGGGGAACACGTATTGTGAGACGACGTCTGTAGCACCAATTATTGCAAAGTTTTCTCGCAAATGAAACAGTTATTCGAGTCTAATTTCGAATTCTTGCGATTCCTGCTTAACTCGCTCCTTACACGACGAACATGTTACCCCTGAGAGCGCGGAGCTGTACTCAGTCTTAGAGGTGAGCAAAGAGAAGCAGGCTTGTGAGAAAGAGTATGCCGTTGTCAAAGCCAGGCCCAGGAAAGAAAGCCCGGCGTGTTTTCACAGGGACCACGAAACGCGGCCTTGGCATTTGCGTAGAATTTTCGCGTCGCTCTATAGGCTTCTGGCGGTGACGCGGGTAGTTTCATAAATTCACAGTATACCTCGTTTCCTGCTGGCATCGAGAGAACAAAATAAATTAGGGAAAAGTGATTAGACTGATAAAATAGTCTTTCTCAGCCATTTTACTTCTTTTGCCTAAAAATGGAAAATTAATAGCAGAAGTGAACGGGAAGCCGTAGTTTCCTTTATTATTATTATTTTTTTTTTAATTCCACGCTGCAGTATCTGCGTCGGTACGTTAGTGTGAGGTGATGAATTTCAAGGTATGTTCTCCTATTTGAGCTTCTTAGGTGATAAAAATACGTCATGCAACTTCCTATGTTGAGCTATTGGATATAGCTTAGAATGCAATGCAGTGCTTTTTTGCCGGTTATCACTCAAGTAAACTAAATAATTCTGGGTACGTGCGGAATGACCGAAATCTGATTATGCTATAGATAGTAGTGGTGGATTTGGGATTTGATATTGACGACCTCATATTCTCTAACGCGCACCTATAAACGCAAGTACAGGAGCGTTTTTGCGTTTCGCCAACGTCGAAAGGCGGCCAGCCCCGTCCGGGAGTCGAGCTCGCCATCCCGTGGATTGCTGCGCAAGGTCATAGATGCTGCCACTATTCATGACGTCACGGCGCGTTTATGCAAAAATTTCATGACATAACCGCCACCTGACTTTGTGCATCTTTTCAGGCCTACCACCCCTTCTTTCATGTACCAGCGGCTGCTTTGCTAATCAACGCCGCTCAACTTCACATTTATCGTTATGTTTCCTTAAACAAGTTCATCTGCGACAGTATTTATAAGGGATGTCAATGTTACTTTTGTGTGATCTTATTAGATCTGTTTGGCTCTCTAAATGTTACCATTTCGACGCTAACATCGAACTTCGCTTCGTACACATCACACTCGATCGTCGCCCCATGGGATCTCAGTCTCATAATCTTACCTATCCAAAGAGTTCACACCTACAGTCGGCGTCAAAATTTTGAGGACAACGGGATCTCAGACACTTTGTTCTCGGAACAGTTTGCGCGCGTGTAGCCAGTGAAACCGTAACCGCCAGGTCGTTCCTAACTATTCGTAGACCATAATCGTTAAAATGACACTGTACATATATCGTAGACCAGAATCGTCAAAATGACTCTGTATAAACCTAAGCAGCAAAAAATATTCATGTTTTTCTCAGATGCCGAAGTTCACAATCTTCGGACTCCAACTGTATTCGCCAACGCTGCAGTTCACTTAAACTATAGTGTCAGACAGACAGACGAGGAACTATATTGGTGGTCTTGAGAGGCTCCAATGCCCCCTTTTCAGGGAGGTGATGAAGCCGCGGGCCGCTCCCAGGTTGGTACGGGAAGTCCAAGCCTCACCGCCCCATCGTGGGCTCTCTGGACAGCCCATACTCAGCGTGAAAGCTCGGAGCTCGGTAGCGTCGAGCTCCACTGTGGTTTGGTACAGCTATGTTGGCCTCTCTGTAACGAGGGGCATCCCCAGAGCATGTGTTCTAAATTACTGCTCTGTCCACTGCTCGGGCAGTGCGAACTAAAGTCGTTTGGATTGATGGAGTGAAATAAAGCCAAGTTTGGATACGATCCTGTCTGAAGCATGCGTAGGGTGACGGCCTGTGGTTTGTTTAGTTTACCGTGGTGGGTAAAGTAGACTCTCCTGCCAAGGTAGTAGAGCTTAGTTACCTTATTAAAGGCGGAAAGAATGTCTACGAACTCGACGAGCCTAGAAGATCTCGACTCGCATTCGCGTCCACGCGTTCAGTTAGTGTGCGCGCTTGGAAGTGTGCGATGTTGTTGAGGTTGGGGAGGGAATCTAGGTGGGAGTCGAGGTGTGCCGGGAACCACGTGATAGTATTTGGACGGATTACTCCATCGTCGATGATTCTATGTGCTTCTTGGTCGATGGAGCAAGAGGTGACCTGACCACCGCCCTTGAGTCAGTGAAGATTTGAGTTCTTTCTTCGTCTAGGAGTGCCAAAGCGATCGCTGCCTATAAAAAAAAAGTTGTCGCAGTTTCACCTGAAAGGCGAAGCATCAATTGCGATAGCAAACTTGTAGAGAGCTATACGGAGTGATGATATTAGCTTTATCAGCTGTATAAACTTGGACATGCAGCAGCATCGGCAACACGCAGAACTGTTGTCGACGCCGTCGGCGTTTTGCCCGCGTTCGCTCAAAATGCGTGCGGCGTTGGTGACTGTTGCCGGAGCCTCTGATATAAATAGGCACTTGGTGCCGCAGCTAACGTACGCCTCCCTTCCCTCCCCCTCCCCCACGGCCTCTCGCGCGTCGGAAGAAGGCGCTTTTTGCTCTACATATATGGTGATTGTAAAGGAGGGAAAAAGAGACGCCTACTTCTGCAGCCCTTAAGCGAGCACGGCGCAGAACGCGCGTTTGTTCTCCGCCGTGCGTTCACTCCCCGTGAAAGACGCGCCCCTCGCGCCCTTTCACTCGCACATACAGCGTTCGGCGCGCGGCGACGATTTCATCTCCAAATGACGTCATACGGAACCTCACGGCGACGGCGACGGCAGAATCTGCTTTTGAGTGTCATATAATTGCTATCGCAATAAAAGTATTAGAGGGAGCCCTGTTGCTAGTGTCTACCTAAGCTGCAAGTTAGGGGGCTCAGCCGATTTGGTGATCATGGGTACATCATCATCAACAGCCTGTATTTATTTCCACTGCAGGATGAAGGCCTCTCCCTATGATCTCCAATCACCCTGTCTGCGCTAGCTGATTCCAACTTGCGCCGGCGAATTTCCTAACTTCATCACCCCCCCCCCCCCCCCCCCCTAGTTTTCTGTCGTCCTCGACTGCACTTCCCTTCTCTTGGTATCCATTCTGTAACCCTAATGGTCCACCGGTTATCCACCCTACGCATTACATGGCCTACCCAGCTCCACTTTTTCAACAATGATATCTCCTACATCTTCGATTAAATCGACTGTTACTCCATCTTCTCCAGCAGCTTTTCCTCTGGTCATGTCTTCAAGGCCCTTCTAAGTTCATCGCAAGTTATAGAAAGAGCCTCTGTATCCTGTTGATTACTATACTTCAGATGAAAGTAACTTGGCTGCTCTGGTACAGGACAGTATTGACCCTTTTCGCGGAGCAGTTTGTTTTAGAGAAACGAGATGGCGCTCACGGCGGCGCGCCATACCTCTCCTCAGCGACCGCGCACGAATACGAAAACCATTACCGCTTCTACCTTGATTCTGTGCGATCAGCTGTCGGAATGCAACTGAGTTTTCGCTAACACACAGTGCTCCAATCATGCTAGATTGAATCATGTGGATTGAAGACGTGTGCAATAGTTGGCTGCAAAAATAGTGACTAGCATGTTAAGGAATAGAATGAATCTGTGTGGCCAAGTTCGCCGACTGCTGCTGCAACTGATCGAACGTGTTACCTGCACCTCGTGATGCACGGCTTTCCTCGAGGATACAGAAATTTGCTCATCCGCCAGCCTTGTATCGCTAACCTTCAAAGAAAGGGCTTCATCCCCAGAACTTCGGCAAGAGTGAGTACTACTCGTTAAACAATGACAAAGGGAGTAGCGCCGCTCCTGTCATAGTAAGTTTCGTGCACGTTATCTATGCAGATATGTCCCAAAAGCAGGAAACTTACGCCCACTCTATCGCCGACGTATCAAGAATAAGTGAATGGGCGCACACTTGAATATATGCGCGCTGTATACGCACAATAAATGACGGACTACACCTATGGCGCACGAATGGTCGAAGCTGAATGTTTCGTGACGGTCCACAAGAGTAAGCGAGTTACTAGCTGTAATATATATTTGCTACAAGGTATTAGAAAACAGCTAGTTTCAAGCCTTGTGCGCAGCAAGAACAAATATATCGGAACTGAGCACACCCGCGACCGATTAGACAGAAAATAATGAGATAGTGGCCGCACCGAGGAACTTCACGGAGTCAGAAACTGACAAGCCACTGCTTCAAAATATTTGTCGAATAAAGAATAAAGAGCAAAACACACTAATCCTGACTGAATTCATAATCGGAAAGCTTGGATACCTTGGAATACATATTTAGCCCCGCTTTTAGAACAAGCACCATATACGCTGCTTGCGCCGTTTGAACATAGCTCAATCAGCTCCGAAATGCTTTTGCATATTCTCTGAAGCTGTTATCAAAACTTCGTGTCGTCCACCTAGTCACCGTCTACGATATCTCCGAAAACAAAGGTTTTCTAACCGCGCCAGCGTCATACACATCTATGGTAAACAATAAGGCAGTTGAGGCCGTTGAGGCAAGCAATGGACGCGTCACCACGTGATCAAACATGGCAGCGCCCACGGGATCACCGCGAAAAGGGTCAATAAAATTCTTCCGCTGCTTTTACTATGTCATCGAAATTGCTCATGATATTACCCTGCTCATCTTTCAGTGCATACATTTTGCCTTGTCCTATGCCAACACAGATTTGCCTAAACTCGTCCTTGGCTTCAGAGGCTTGGCTGCTTTGCAGATTGATCGCGCTCAACAAGACTTTGTGTGGTGTCCAAATACACGCACCGGTGATGGTACCCTCCGACCAAGAAAAACTGATCTCGCAGGCTAAGCTTTTGCAAACTGCATGCCGCGGAAGCGATAGCAGAGCTTGAAACATGCCATTGCCACCATGTCTTGCACACCTTCTATAATTATACCCGCGGGCGGATCTTTATTATTGCGATAGCAATTATATGGACACTTCAACCGGATTCTGCCGTCGGCGGTCGCCGTCGTCGTCGCCGTCGCCGTCGCCGTGAGGTTGCCGTATAGATAAAATCTTCGCCGCGCGCCGTATGCCCAAGCGGAAGCGTGCGGGACACGCGCTATCACGGAGAGCGCGCACTCAATCTCCCACGCGCAAGCAAGGAAGCGGGAAGCCAGCGCCGGAGGGAGCGGGGGGGGAGGCGCACTTCTACTCTGCCAAACCGCGCTCGTCGCTCGCCCGCACCGTCTCTTATCTCCACACACGGCTCTGAGCTTTCTATGCGATGTGCATTCGCCGCTCAGTTTCGTTGAAGCGATAGGACCGCACGCACCTTCGCCTAAAGCTTTACCTTCACCCTCTGCGGCGTATGCGCTTGCTGCCAGCGTTTTGACAGTCGTTGTCTGCGGTTATTCAGTGTGATCTATTCATGTTTGCTTGTGCGCGCTCACACCACGCTTGTTCATTCAGTTAGTAATAGTCGGGCCACATTTTCGAACGCACGCTACACATGCATGCTGCCCGGATCGGCAGTGCAGCGCTACAGGTGTGTCCCTTCGCACGCGCTGCCCACGGGAAGCGCTCTCATCAACACCACCTTTCACACGCACCTCTCGTGGTCATCGAGTCTCTTCATGTCGGTCCACTTACGCCGCAGCACACCTGCTTACTTAATCAGCTCATGTTTACTACAATTTAATTGCTACCAAGCCGCTCACCTTACTTCGTATGACATTGCTGTGTTGCTATCGCATTCAGCTTTCGCCCTTAGGGCGAAACTGTGAAATTCTTTATTGCCCTGCCGCGCGGAGCAATGTGCGATTGCCTAAAAATAAGAAAGACCTAAATACTAAGGCATAATTTCGCAAAAACGTCGGAAGCACAAGTATGAAGATTAGGCAAAATCATGTAATTCCGCTGTTTCCGGCTGGCTGCGATTTTTAGCGCCAGTTACTGATATAGTAAATTTTCTCTAGGAAACTATGGCTTGAGCGTGGCCTCTGAGATCACAGCGGTAATTGGGCAGGCTT